>NC_088186.1:432500-497500 GCF_028769735.1 Zonotrichia leucophrys gambelii
TGCCTGGTGTCCCCCCATGTCCCCACGTGTCCCCCCGTGTCCCCCCTGCCCCCCTCTGTCCCCCCGTGTCCCCCCGTGTCCCCCCATGTCCCCCCGTGTCCCCCCGTGTCCCCCCTGCCCCCCTCTGTCCCCCCGTGTATCGGCGCCGCGCGTGGCGCTCATTGTCCACCAGGTGGCGCTGTCGGAGGCCGCCGCCGCCCACCGGAGCCCCGGGACGGGCCCGAGCCCCAAGACTCTTATTTTATTTCATTTTTTTTTTCCTCCAAGAATCAGTTTTCCGCGGCGGGAAGCGTTTCCATTGGAATGGGAACACTGGCGGATGTCAGCTTTGATGGGAGAAAGATTAAATCACTTTTTTCCTTTTAATGTTTGGTTGATACGGTGAAATATTCAATATAAATACAGCCACTGTTCTTGCTTTAATTACTTTTGTTTAAACTGTGTATAATATTAAATATTTCACATTATTATCTATATTATGTTGTATTTCATAATATATTTTTATACATAAAAATTTGATCATATCAAGAAGGAAGGTCACATGCTTCTAAATTAAAGTTTGTTTGCTTTATTCCTGTATGGTCTATATTAAAGATTTGTTCCAGTGAAGAGGAAAATGGATGTTGTGGTGCTGGTGAGTCCCACGGACCAGGAGCACGGGTATCTGGCCATTCCAAGCCACAGAATCCTCAGTGGTTTTTAGGCTGGCCCGGTTCCTGAGGCCAGCCCAGCCCCGGGCAGTGGCACATCCCCACCGATGTGCTCTGCCCCCATCCTGCCTCCCCAGCTCAGCCCCCCCAGACTCAGCATGTTGTGTGGAACGGTCTCAAACATCACTTATTAATAATCACATATTATGTGAGATGCCCAGTATTGATTTAAACCCAAGGGCAACTTTTGGGAGAGCAGGTTTAATTTATAGAAACTCTGATGTCTGATAGCAATAAATAATTAGGCGATCGCAAGAAAAGGGATCAGAGGGCTCTACCCTCCGACTCCAGCTGGCTGCTCATGTCCTGCTAATAAATTGGTTAATAAAAGGAGAAAGAAAGCCTGGATTCTGGGGTTATAAAAACAAATGACATTTTTATGTTTAGTGGACAGGAAGAACTGGGAAGGCAGAGAAGTCAGGCGGGTGCACCGGGCATCACTCTGCGTTCACCATCTGAATTTCTTAATGACATTCTCATTAAAAGTTCTCACTGCCAAGTGCTGTTTGCTTTGCCCTCAGAACTGCCTGCATTAATTAAAGTAACTTGCTTGGAAGTTGTGTACCTGCAGCGTGGTTCCCGTCACTGCAGCAGGCTGGAGGGGATGCCACAGCCTGAGCGTGGGCTCTGCCTCACCCCGGCCACGCTGGGCTCCTGTGCCACAGGCTCCCTGTGACAGGCACCTGTCAGACCTGCTCCAGCACATGCTGGGGATGTTGATTCCCAGCAGATCTTGGTGCATGGTGTTTACAGCCGGTCTGATGGGCTGAGCCATGCCCATCCCTGCGGGCACTCTCCTGCCTCACCTCCCGCTGCACCCTGCAGCTGAGCAGTGTCAGTGCCTCCCTGCTGCCCCCGAGCCAGGATGGGCCTCTGGGGTTCCCTGAGCCAGGATGAGCTCTTGGTTCCCCCAAGCCAGGATGAGCTCTTGGTTCCCCGAGCCAGGATGGGCCTCTTGGGTTCCCTGAGCCAGGATGAGCCTCCCTGCTGCCCCCGAGCCAGGATGAGCTCTTGGTTCCCTGAGCCAGGATGAGCTCTTGGTGCCCCCGAATGGGATGGGTCGCCTCTGGGGCCTGAGCCAGGATTGGGCCCCTTGGGTTCCCTGACGCCAGAGTGGTGCCTCTGCGTCCCCGAGCCAGGATGAGCTCTTGGGTTCCCCGAGCCAGGATGAGCTCTTGGGTTCCCCGAGCCAGGATGAGCTCTTGGGTTCCCTGAGCCAGGATGAGCTCTTGGTTCCCCCAAGCCAGGATGGGCCTCTTGGGTTCCCTGAGCCAGGATGAGCTCTTGGGTTCCCCGAGCCAGGATGAGCTCTTGGTTCCCTGAGCCAGGATGGGCCTCTGGGGTTCCCCGAGCCAGGATGGGCCTCTTGGTTCCCCTGATCCAGGATGAGCTCTTGGGTTCCCTCAGCCAGGATGAGCCTCTGGGGTCCCCTGAGCCGGATAGGCCTCTTGGTTCCCCTGAGTCAGGATGGCTCTTGGTTCCCCGAGCCAGGATGGGCCTCTTGGTTCCCCTGATCCAGGATGAGCTCTTGGGTTCCCTCAGCCAGGATGAGCTCTTGGTTCCCCCGAGCCAGGATGAGCCTCTTGGGTTCCCGGTGATGCCCTCAGCCCCTCCACGGTGCCGCAGCCAGTGGAGTCCCAGTGCTGTGCAGCAGCCAGCCATCCATAACCTGCAGCCCGAGCACCCAGGGCAGGACCAGCGGCCGTGCCCTCGCTGCAGGAGCGCTCGGCCACCTGTGCAGGGCCCTGGCAGCGTCGGTGGGGCCCATGCTGGAAGACACCAGCGGGTTTGCAGCGGGTCTGGGCAAGCAGCGCAGCGGGTGCAAGGCCCGGTGTGTCGGCGGGCAGCCCAGGTGGGCACAGGTCGGTCGGTGGGCACAGCTGGGTGGGCATGGGTGGGTGGGTACAGATGGATGGGCACGGGCGGGCACAGCCCTGCAGCCTCCTGGACGTGCTGGCAGCCTGACCCCTCGCTGCCTGCCCCACTCCCTGCCTGGCCCAAGCCCTCAGCCTTCCCTCTCCGCCAGGAAAGCCGCGTGTAAAGGCCGTAAGGAATCTCCCAGCTGCAGTGAAAGATCTTCAGGGCAAGAAACCAAATAAAATCTTCATAGTGATGAAGTGAAAAATAAAACATGGTTTAAGAAAATGGTCCTTTTCTTTGCCGCTGGGGGGGAGGGGGTCCAGAAGGGAACACAGACAAAGGTGCTGAAGGTCTCAATCATCCCACTGCTTAATTATTCTATCTCTCAGAAGGCATCTCCAGGCAATTAGAATAATCATTCATGCCTCTGCTTTACAGGGACTCTCGCATTCTTCCCGTGAAGCATCAGAGCTGGATTGTAATATTTTTTTTAAACTTTAACAGTGACCTGCAACTAAAAGAAAAATAAAAGTTTTTTGAAATATTAGTTTAATAAGACATGAGAATAATATTAAGGATATGAGCCTCCCTTATTTATTATTTATATGTATAGTGTGATTTAGAGATGCACTTGAACCAAGCAAGTCACTACCAAAGAGTGGATCTATCCCTCTCTATATATATTAAAAAAACCTACAATATTCGCCTGGAGATTCTGTCCACATATTCGGAGATTGTGATTTAACATACACAGTTTATCAAGGCTGGTGTGCTGCACACAGAGGCTGGGGTTTTATGTAAGGGTATAAATAATCAATGCACATAGCAACTTTAAATTACTGCTAATGTGTTTTACTTATGTTCCCACTAGAACAATATGTGAAATAACAGGGAGTTGCTAGGCACACGCTTGACAAATAATATCCATGCGTTTCCATTTTTATTATTTTTATACATTTCTTATTAAGCCAAGTGGGGCAGTTCAGGCCCATGCAGCCACCCGGCCCTCGCTGGTGGATCACAGTGGTGTGAGCTGGAAGGGAATGCAGCGGGGCTGGCAGGGCTGGGCTGTGGCACTGGCACTGGCACTGGCACCGCGGGGCTGGCAGGGCTGGGCTGTGGCACCGGAACCAGGAGCAGGCAGCGCTGCCCCAGGCAGTCTGTGCCAAAGGCTGGATCCCTCCAGCAGGCTCTGCTTTGGCAGCAGCTGGGCACACACCCCGTGAGGACAAGGGCAGCCTCACCTGGCGCGCTTGAAAGAGGCGGTCCACAGAAATCCCAGTGTTAAACATGGCACTAGTAGGAGAGCACTTGACTAGGAAGGAGGACAGATTTGCTCTAAAGCATGTAATCATCTCATCTGCGTGCTCTAGAGCTCTTACAAAACCTTCTCTGCACTTAAGCAATGGGTATGTGAGGAGCAGGGAGCACTGCTCAGAGCCTGCCCCCCGCATCCACAGCCCCCCCAAACCCCAGCAGGGAGCATTCCATTAAAACTACTTAGCAGACAATAACTATTTCTTTGTAAACAAGTCTTTGAGTGTTTATTACTGTGTCACCATCAATGCCATACAGCTTTGTACTGTGTTTAATGGAAGAAAATTAACAGAGTGTTTTGAAACCCACTCCACATAGAAATGCAAATGGATTTCCCAGGGCACACAGGCTGGGGCTGTCCCTGGAGCTATCGGGTGCCCCCTGGACATTGCCACAACCTCCATTCTGGTGATACAAATCCCCTTCACTGCATTGTCCTCACAACCCAAATGTCGTTTCTCTCAGTGAGAGCAGAGTCCAGCTTCACACTGTTAATGTTAATTGAAAGACTTACCTCAGTCTCCATGAGAGCTCAGGCAGCCCCAAAAATGATACCCAGATGAAATGAGTGTCACATGGGACTGGCAGCTCACAGGACCTTTTTGTTGGGGGTGAAATAACAGCTGCCAATGAAGAGTGTAGCTGTGTTATGGAGAATATTAATTTGGTCAATGTGATGATCAAGATTATCCTTAAGATGTATTCCCAAAGAGTGGGCAGCTGTGAGTGCCCAGTGCAGCAGCAAGGGGCCACCGAGGGCTGGGCCGGGCCGGTGCCACCAGTGATGCCACTGTCCCTGCCAGGACACTGCCCAGGGCTGGCACCAGCCACCAGGGCACACGCACCCGTCCCCACACAGAGGGAAGGGCCGTCAGCCCTCAGCACAGGCCCTGGCACGCGGGGAAAACACCCCATTCCAGGGAAAAGCAGCTTTGGATCTTTAATTAAAAAACAGGGTTCACAGCACAGGGGCATTGACTTCCACCAGTTAATCTCCATCACTTCATTTCACCACCAACTTCCATACTCTACAAAACTGCTGGAGACAATTTTTATTGATTGCTCTTCAAGCCGTCAAAAGCGTCCCTGGCTGATCATATGTTACCCCCAGACACCTTGTGCATTTCAGATAATAACTTGGTGCTCTACAGAAGAAATGAATTGGATGTGCAGTCAGTAACTGTCCAAGTGAATCATGTTACTATATGTCAGCAGCCCAGGCTCTGACTATCATTTTAACAGAGAGAAATCCGCTATTTTCATGGCTGTTTGAAATTATTTTCCAGATGAATAAGATATAACAACAACTACTTACAGTAAAGAATAATATGGGGAATATGTTTGCTACTTGGAAACAAATCTTTCCAGTGTAATGCTGTTTAATATTATTTAATCTGTAACTATGAACATGAAATTTTGAGACTAGCTTTCATGTAGTACAAAAAGCTTGTGATGTGGGGGAGTGGGAAGCTGGAGTTGGTATGGGTGATGGGTGGTATTTGCTCTCTTATAACTGCAAATACAGTAATTCATACACAAAATGGAACATTGCTAAAATGAGGTTGACAGTGATGCGTCCTGTTGCCAATCATTGGCAGTGAAGGTTTATTTTGCATGAACAATTACCATGTGCCAGGCTTACTTCCTTTTTCCGGAGTGTTTGGAGTGTGTGTTTTGCTCGGAATTGCTGCAAATAACTGCAAATGGATTTTGTGAGGTTGAAAAGAAGCAAATAATTTAGCAGCTCTTACCAACCTGGGAACTCGTTATTTATACAAGCCTTGTTTTTTTCTGTAGAACGCTTAATGCGCTCCCCAGGCCTGACCCTGGCAGGGCCGGGCTCTTGGGCAGGCAGGGTACAGGGGGTGAGTGGTGGGCACTGTCAGGCCTGTGGGCACCCTGGGATCCCTGAGCAGCTCCCCAGGGCACAGGGGGTGCATGGTGGGCACTGTCAGGCCTGTGGGCACCCTGGGCTCCCTGGGCAGCTCCCCAGGGCACGGGCAGGCAATGGAGTGTGGGCACTGTCAGGCCTGTGGGAACCCTGGGCTCCCCGGGCAGCTCCCCAGGGCACAGACAGGCAATGGAGTGTGGGCACTGTCAGGCCTGTGGGCACCCTGGGCTCCCCGGGCAGCTCCCCAGGGCAGGCATGGAGTGTGGGCACTGTAGGCCAATGGGCAGGTGGGCACGTCGTCAGGCCTGCGGGCACCCTGGGCTCCCCGGGCAGCTCCCCAGGGCACAGACAGGCAATGGAGTGTGGGCACTGTCAGGTCTGGGGCACTGACAGATCTGCTGCAGGAAACCCCCACCCACCGCCGGCGCAGGAGCAGCTGTCCCTTTCACTGCCTTATCTCCTGCTTTACAGAAGACTAATGAGAGGGATTATTTGACTGATATCAGCCTCCTTTCCCAGTCCATCACATGCAGTTTCCCCTCCAAGAGTTTCAGACTCCGTAAGTGGCTTTATAGCCCCACCTCAGGCAGATGCCTGCTGCTCCTGACCACTCCATTGCACTCCAGCTTCTTGTAAGAAAGGGCCCCAAAAGGACATTTCCTCAGGAAACAACTGGCCTGTCACTTCTGCAGGGGCTGAGCCCAGAGGCAGGAATACAATCCCCGATGCCTGGCTCAGCCCTGGGAATGTCTCCAGTGTGTCCCAGAACCAGGTGGCACCATCCTGGGAGAGAGTGGCCAGCTCCTCACGTACGCAGGAGTTCTGAGGGCCGTGTCACAGCTGTGTGTTACAGCAGGCAAAATGATGGAAATAAAGAAAAGGAGGTTTGGTGGTGTGGAGAATGTCTGGGGCTGCCTGCAGCTGGGGTCCTTAGGACAAGGGTCCCAGCCATGCTGAGCTGCAGCTCATCATCTCTACACCGTGGAGTCCTTTTACTGAAAGGGTTAAATATGTCATGAGCCATAACTGCTGCAAAATAGCAATTCACTCCTTGGGTGGGTGAAAAAAAGGTGGTTGAGGCAAACCACATTTATTCTGATGAGTCCTGGTGTTTTTCTGGGTCCAGAGGCAGGACCTATTCGCATGCATTACATGGGCACAGCCATCCCAGCTGGGTGCTAGGAGCAGTTTGCCACCCCTTACTGGACTGGTCCCACACCAGCTCAAGAGCCAGCGCCCTGGAGAGGTGATCCCACCCAAACGTGGCTGCAGGGCACCCCAAGCAGAGGGACCCTTTCCATGAGTGTCCTTTTCCTGCAGAGCCTGTCCCAGCCCAGGCTGGGGCACAGAGCAGCCCCCACAGGCGGGATGGACCAGGCACGTGCCAGAAGTGTTTTGGACCTGGCACGATGGAACACCCCAACTTCCCTCCCTCCCTCCCTCCCTCAATCTGTTCCTCAGCTTCTCAGCTTCCCGCACTGGTCCCTGATGTTCTGTCACAGGCTCCCGGTGGGAGCTGGAAGCAGAAAATGGTCCTGCCACTCGCGTCGGCTCAGCCTGCTCATGTTCCAGCTGGTAAGTCATAAAGAAATGGTAAAACACAACCCCCTCAGGGCTGCTGGGAGCTGGATCGAGTTTTTCCATCTCTCCCCAGAGACTGCTCTTTATTCTCACACTGACAAAACTAATGGCCTGGCTGGTGTGACAGTGACAGAGCGGCCAGTGGCGTCAGCCCCACCAGCGCGGTGTCACGCGTGACGGGCCGGACCCCCGTCCCGCTCTGGGGACAGCTCCCAGCCTCCCGTGCTGACACGGGCCCAGGCTCCTCACAGCCAGAGATCGTGTTTGCAGATAAATATTTAATTTTTAAGAATGAAATCTTAATTGCTGCACCGGCTTGCACAGTGAGACTGTAAGGCAGCGTCCCCACACTGGGGCAGGTGCAGCGGTGGGGGTCTCTGCACCTGCTGGCCCCACTGCAGAGGGGGCTCCCCTCACAGGCAGCCCCTGTGGCTCACTGTGCTCTTTGGGGGCTGCACTGTGCAGGTCCAAGAGCAGCCAGCCACGCCAGGTGAGGCAGTGGTGAGAGGTGGCTGTGGCCTGGCCTGGCGGGTCCCTGCTGGTGCCACTTGGCGAGGCTGGGCTGGGCAAGGGGATGCCTGCACATGTGTTCCTCCATCATTTAATGTGGAGTGATGCATATAGAAATTTAGATCAGGCAGCTTGACATTCCTGACTGCTGAGGCTGTGAATCGATGGCCTCTCTACTCCCTGCCGGGGAGATCGATTCCCCAAGCACAATGGATTGGTTTCATCACTTTGGTTTCACCTTGTCAAAGTCATGTCTGATTTACTTTAGTCTGGAGGGCAGCTTTTAAGTATTTCATTGCGTTTTGTAATCTGGCTGTGTGCCTTTGCTAACCACACTGCCCTCTGTGAGGCTGGGGTGCACCTGGCAGCAGCTTGGACAGCTCTTCCCACAGCAAACAACCAGCTTGGTCCGGGCAGGCCAGCTCACAGCATCCCTGTTGGCAGGGAAACATTGCCAAGACTCAGGAGCAGCTGGGAAACCTCCCTGGGATTGTTTGTTCTGGAGGAGTCCTGGGGCTGTCCTGACCAGGAGGATGCTCAGTCCAGTGGCAGCATTCAGGCTGCTTGAGAAAACAAAGTTTTGCAGTTTTGCATCCTTCCCCAAAAGACATGAAAATGGAACATGTTTCTGGATCTGGCATGGCTGTAGCTCTCCCAGGAGTGATGCAGCCAGTCCTGCAAGCTTCCTGGTGTCTGGTTGTTAGAAAATCATTTTCCTGGTGCTTGGTTTGGCCCAAGTTCTGCTTTGTCCAATTATACTCCTGGGTGAGTTTCCTGAATGCAAGTATTGATCACTCTTCAGACAGGTTTTCTGTCTGGTCTCTACATTACCTCTGCTCTTCTTCAGGCAATCCATTATATTTTTATAGCCATGGGTATTATTAATCAATATACAGTAGCAATCTAATTGATTTGTCCAAGGCTCTCCGTCTGCAGCCATCGGTGATCAGGAGGGTCAGGCTGTGTGTGCAGCTGGGGAGCAGGCGTGAGGTCCCCACGAGGTGAGGGGCAGCTCCAGGCCCCTTGCAAGCACCTCCATCACACTCCTCCTGTGGTGCCTGCAGAGCCATGCTCTGACCCCCTCCCCGCTGCTCATTACCATTATTTATCTCTCATGGATGCATCTGGAGGCCACAGGAAGGGTCAGGGAACATTTGTACAGAGAATTAGCAGTAATTTTTCAGGGGAGAAATATATATCTCCTGCTTTATGCAGAGCTCGGTGGGGTAAGTGGGCTGGGAGCCGAGCTCCTCCCTCCACCTGCTCCATCTGTCACTGCTCCCACACCGCCAGCGCTGCATCCACTCTGCAGAGATGGATGCCCTCAACTTCTGATACTCTCATGGGCAACGATAAATGTTTCTGATTGGAAAGGCCCCTGGGGATGCTCCAGCACTCCCACGGTGGTGAGAGGGTGCAATTCTGCAATTCCTTGTATGCAGAACAGGGAGCCCAGCCCAGCCCCGCTGCAGCCCACGCTAGCCAAGCCAGGCAAGGGCGGCTGGCAGCACCCAGCTGGGCCAGCACCAGCGTGGAGCCAAGTGGGCACACAAGGGTTAATTTGGGAAGATCTGTGTTGATAATAAAGCTGCTTTTTTCCTGGCGATGATATGATCGGAGCAGGGTTGCTATGGCAACAGTGGCTCTAGAAACACCCCCCCAACCGCTGTGGCTTCTCCCAAGCCATGATGTGCCCACCCACCACCCATCCCTGCCCACACCCACCTATCCCTGCCCACACCCACCCTCCCATACCCCCCGCCTGACCCCCGGCCCACCAGCCCATCCCACAGCCCACCCCATGCTGCACCCACCGCTCCATCCCCTGTGCGCCTCCTGTCTCATGCTCACACCCTGCCCTACACCACTGCCCCGTCCGCTGCCACCAGCCCAGGCCCTGCTGGTCCCCAGGGATGCCAAGGGCACCAGGCAGCTGTACTGGCACGGGACAAGTCCCTCAGTGCAGCCCTGTGTTGGTGCCTTCCTGCCTGCCCTGAGCTGCCCTCTGGGCACAGCGATTCTCTCACCCTTTCCCACTCCTCAAAGTCCAGCTTTGCTGTGTCCGTAGCAAGGTGCCCACAGGGTGCCCTGGTGGCCCCTGACTGTCAGGAGCTGGCCAGGATCACCAGCACCACCGTGGCACAGGGCTCAGCCCATGGCCCAGCGCTGCCAGGGCCTGTGCCCCCTCTGGCCCTGCTGCTGTGGGTGTTACCAGGGCCTGTGCCCTGCTCTGGGCCTGGTTCCTGTGGGCACTGCCAGGGCCTGTGCCCCGCTCTGGGCCTGGGCTCGCTCCTGTGGGCACTGCCAGGGCCTGTGCCCCCTCTGGCCCTGCTGCTGTGGGTGCTACCAGGGCCTGTGCCCTGCTCTGTCACTGGGCTCACTGCTGTGGGTGCTGCCAGGGCCTGTGCCCACTCTGGGCCTGGGCCCGCTGCTGTGGGTGCTGCCACCACCCTGACACGGTGCTCACTAAATCACGCACCCTCCTTCCTCCTCTCCCTTCCTCCCTCACCCATTAATGAAATGAAATAAATTTTCCATTTTTAAACGTGAAGTTTTAAAAAAGAGCTGCAATTCTGCGCACATGCAATTCCCAGCGGGAGGGGAGAGCGGAAGCGGGGCCCTTGTGCTAAATACAGAACAAAGCCTTCTGTCTGAAAATACCTACGAGGAGCTAACAAATGCTAATGACAAAATAATGTATGGGGGGTTTAACGCTGGATGCTTTTTATCAGCAAATTAGCACAGTTATTATGCTGCAAATGCATTTAACAATAATTTGTTTCAATAACTGTAGAACTGGTATTTTAAAAAATATACACCATATTTAGAACACTTCATCCATGAAGGACCATTATTGTTTTTTCCTCCCCAGAGAGTTATAAAGGTCTCTCTTACAAGTGAAAGAAATACAATCATCACCCTTCACAGCTCAGTTACTCTCTTTTATTTTATTCAGAGCCATTTAAAGTTTGTGTTTTTAAAGGAAAAAGAGCAAGTGTCTTTAAAGGGTCAGGGCTGGAGAGGGCTCAGGGACGGGGTGCAGGTTTGTCTGGGATTGCAGGTGTGGTGGATGGGTGAGCCCAGAGCACGGCATGAGCAGGATGCGGGCACAGGGCAGAGGGCAGGTGATGTGCCAGTGCCTTGGGCACCCCGCGGGCACTGTGCCCCACCAGTGCTCACCGGGCACTGCTCGTGTGCTAGGGCCGCTCTGCCCCATCCCTGCTGGCCCTGCAGCAAGGCAGGAACAGGCAGCGGGCTCTGGCCGGGGCGGGGGGACAGGGCTGCCCACGGGCAGGGCAGTGCCGCTCTGCAGCAGCCTCCTGTTTACAGCCCAGCGCCCAGTCACAAACCATTAAGGAAGGAAAACAGCTACATCGACACTCGCCCGAAGTGAATTCATGAGTAAATCAGCTGCTTTTAAAATTTCACTGAGCATGAAAGTTCACCTTTAAAATCCACATAAACCACAGCTGTTCCCAGGGCATCTAAGGCACAATCCCAGGGGAGGGGATACATTCAAATGTGCAACACAAGCACGGGGCTGTCAGAAAGCTGAGGTTGCATCCGTGCCTTCAAACCCTTTCCTGCTCCAGGCGGTCAAAAGTGGCAGCCAGCACCCACGAGCCGTGTGCTGCTGCCTGCAGAGCTGCAGCTCGGGGTGCTGCTGCCAGCTGCAGCCAGGAAATGCTGCACCAGTTGGCTTTCTAGGCTGTATGGGAGCAGGACCCTTTCTGGGCTGGATAGGAACAGGATCCTTGCTGGGCTGTCGGGGAGCAGGATCCTTGCTTCGGAGAAGCTGCAGCCCAGGCAGCAGTGAGTGCTGCTCCCTTCAGTAAGGCCACACCAGGAATTCCCAGGAAGCGCCAGTGCAGCACTTCTTCAGTCCTCTGGAGAGTTCTGGCTGCTTGCTGGGGAGCCAGCTCTGCTCTCAGCTCACCCAGCAAGCACTGCTGGCTGATAAAATCAAACAATAACTTCCAGGACAGTCTACTCACACCATAAACAGCTGAAAGAAAATCCATCTCTTCTCCATGCAAAACCACTGATGAGTTCATGAACTGTGCTGGGCAATAAATCACTTGTGCTTATGCAGGAGAGCCGAGGTTTTTGGGTTCCTAATAGGCACTCTGACAACGTGATTGCTCCATATTTCTCTGTAGCTGTCACCTTTGCAGGCCTGTCAATGCTCCTAATCTTTTTTCATTGCAATGTCAAGTTTTGGTAAGTGAAGAGGTGGAAGGTGGGATGGGATGTGAGCAATACTGGGACCAGTTTCCTGAGGCGCTCCTGGAGCCCTGTCCCTCCTGTCAGGAGCTCACCCCTGGCTGCTGCCCCGCTGAGGGGCCTTGGGGTGGCTGCAGCACCCAGGCAGAGGGGCTGGGGCCAGCTCCCAGCTCCCCTCCCTGCTCCCTGCCATCGTCGCCCTCTCCCTGCCCTTCCTCTGTTCTCCATCCTCTGCCTTTTCCTCCCACCAGACCCACCAATGCACAGGCTCTGTTCCCATAGGGAGACAGCCAGTGCTGAGCCACCAACGCAGACCAGAAAACATACTTTTAATATTCAGCATCTGGATAGACAATAAAAACTGGGACAAATAATCTAGTTGAGGCAATTACCTTAGCATAAATGTATATATTATTTATAAATGGCTTTGAATATATAAATAATATTGATAAAATTTGCATGAGTAAAAAGAGACATAATTACCAAATGATGCCTTAGAGCAGTGTATCCTGCTGGCTGCTTGCTGCCCTGATTCTCATCCAGTGGACCCTGCCCCAGTCCTCTTGTCCTGCTAAAAATATGACACACACATTTACCTGAGCTAAAAAAATAGAGCCTTAAACAAGGAAAGCAGTTTAGAAAAGTCAGTGCTGTCTGAGCAGCTTTGGCTGAGTTTTGAGTGAGATTTTAGGATTCAGTGTTTCCTGGGGATGTAATTCAGGACAGGTTCCAGAGATCTGCAGAGACAGAAGTGCATTATCCAGCCCTGGGGGCCATGGGGCTGTGCCCTCAGGAATGCTGGGGTGTCCCTGCCCTGCTGCCAGCACTCACCACCGTCCCTGGGTGCCACAGCCCCGACCTGCTCTTCTCCTGCCCATGAACGGACCAGGAAACCCTATGGGCTTTAACTGAAACCACGAGTGGCTCTTGTAAAGTTAAATTCAGCAGCAAAGGGAGCACACAAACAGCAGAGCATAAAGAGGAGCAGTGAGCTGAGCACTTGCTGGTGCCCGAGCCGTGGCGAATGAAGTTGTCTGAGCCTGGCGTGTCCCACACGCGGCTCTTTAATAAAACTGGCTGAGATTTGTTGATAAGCCTGAAGCAAAGTCAATGTAAAGTGTCAATCCCGCCTGTTCACAGGAGCCTTTGGGGGTCAAGCTGCTTCCTCGCTATGATGGTCGTATCACTGATATGTCAGCCGCGTGTTAACTGTTTTCTTGTGGCTCCTGCTCAGATCACACGCGAGATGCAGATAAGCCAAGGCAGAGGGCTGGGGCCAGGCTGTGCCGTGCCGCTCTGTGCCGTGCTGTGCCAGCCCTGTGGGGCCTTGGCAGGCTGTGCTGCAGCCCCTGGCCAGGCCTGGGTGGCAAAGGCGGCCGGTGGCACTGACACACGGAGTGGGGCAGCCACGGGCACTAAACCCCACCTGGCCCGTGGGTTCCACCACCCGTGCCAGGCTGGGCCAGGTGGCATGAGCATCTAATGGCTGCGCAGGCTGCACTAAGTGAAGCTGAGAGAGAAGAAATCCAAAGAAGTGGGGTTTAATTAAGTATCAACCAAGATTTATGCAACTTTCTCTCGCCATCATAAATATTAATAAGGAGCAAGTGGTGGCTCTGTGTGGCAGGCACTGTCGAGCTATGAAGGGACGTTAATTCCAGGCTCTTTGAGACGGACTAAGCGTGACACAGAGCCTCTTTGATTTGGAATATTCCTTGGGTTTAAAAGTTAAATAACATGAGGGGGGATTTAGTGGGTAGTAAACCATTAGTGAGGCTGGGATTTAAACTCCAGTACGCATGTCGTGTATTTCACGATTGCCAAACTGATTAATGGCAGCATTGCCATGGGAGCTCCTTTGACAACACTGGGTGCCCTTGGCAGGATCACAAAGGCTGGGCTGGCAGTGCTGGGATGTGGGGCCACTGGAGCTTGAGTGCCTTGGGGGGCTCCCCTGGGGTGGAAGCAGGAGCAGGGACATCCAGGGCCGCCCCCAGTCTCACACAGCCCGCAGGCAGGTATTAAAGGTGACACAGCTGGCCTGAGGAAGGACTTGCAGAGCCCACTAAATCTCCAGCCGTCCCTTAAATAAAACTTTATGCTGGCTAATAAATTTTAATGGCACTTGTCAGTGCTTGATAACTGCAATCATTCAACAGAGGAGGAGAAGCCCCGGTGCTGGAGCACAGCTGTGCCATGCGTGGTGCCCCCTGTGCCCGCTGCACTGCCCTCCGCATTGCTGCTTGCCATGTCCACACAGAAACAAGCAAATCCTGCAGCTCCCTCTCTCCCAGTGGCAAACCATCCCCTCCTGGTGTGCACTGAGGAACAGGCATCTTCTAGAGCTGGAAAATAACTGCCCAAGGAGAGAAGCAAAGAGTTCTGCAAATGCATTTGAGGACAGAAAATAAAAGCTTTTGCCTTTGGAACAATGCCATGTTTGGGATTTGGGGGAAAATTATAAAGAATAATCAAAAGGTTTTCAATTTTCAAAACTGCTTTTGAGGCCAACAGGTTTCTTGGATTTCATGAAAAAAAAACCCAATCAGTCGTGTGGGAGCTTGTTTTTCATCAGTAATTCAAAACACTTTCCAAACTTTACTCAGGACCCTGAGCCAGGATTAACACCAGAGTTTATCCAACTGCAGCATCTCTCAGCAGCCTCCCATGGATGTGGGGACCTGTTGAGGCCTGGCTGCAGGGCTGAGGCAGCGCCTGCTGTTGGAACAGCAGGACCCTCCTGCCCTTGCCTAGGGATGGGCTCACTCGGGATGCGATGTGTTTGTGTGATGGGTTTGTGCCATGGGTTTGTGCCATGGGTTTGTGTGATGGGTTTGTGCCATGGGTTTGTGTGATGGGTTTGTGCCATGGGTTTGTGTGATGGGTTTGTGCCATGGGTTTGTGTGATGGGTTTTTGCCATGGGTTTGTGAGATGGGTTTGTGCCATGGGTTTGTGCCATGGGTTTGTGAGATGGGTTTGTGAGATGGGTTTTTGCCATGGGTTTGTGCCATGGGTTTGTGCATGGCACCGGCAGCAAGCATGGAGCACATCTGGACCAGCTCGGCACAGGCAGGAGAGAGCAGCTGCCTCTGGAGCTGAAATGTGGGAACAGACTGGATTTAACCTGAGCACAGGGAACACCACGCAAGCAGCAGATCCTGAGGAAAGGATCAGCTCGCTCTGTGTAATAGCATTTCCTTCCTCCGCTCCCTCGCCCACTGCCGTGCAGCACGGCTGCACACTGAGATTTCATGTAATTTTGTTTTAGTGCAGAATTTAATGTTAAGTTTAAATATGTAATTATCTTTAATTGAAATTACATCCATGCTTTTCATTAACAAGATGCACAGAGTGAGCCGCGTAAGGCAGCGCCGTGCAGGAGCGGGGCTGTCCCGGCCGAGTCCCGCTCCGAGCGCCCATGGAGGCTGCGGGGAGCCGGGGGTGCCCCCAGCCTGCGCCCCCCGGCCCGCCTCGGCCCCGCGGCCCCTTCCTGCCCATCCTCCCCGCGGCCCTCCCGGCCCTGCCGGTCCCGGCCGCGGGCCCTGCGTGCCTCGGGCTCCGTGCGCCGCGGGCAGCCGGGGGGCGCGGACGGCCCTGCCCTGCCGGCTGCCCCGGCCCCGGGGCCCCGGGCCCGGCCCGAGCCGAGCGGAGCCGCCGCGCCGGTCACCAGGGGGTAGCATCGGCCCGTGGGCCCCGCCGCTCGGCACGGCTCGGCACCGCACGGCGGCTCCTCCCGCCGCCCCGCTCCTCCCATTCCTGCCGCTGCCCCGGCCCCGCGGCTCCTCCCGCCGCCCCTGCTCCTCCCGTTCCCTCCGCCGCTTGTCCCTCTCTGTCGCTCTGCCCGTTCCCCTGCAGCTCCCGATCCCCTCGCTCCTGCTGCGTCCCCTGGCAACGCCCCGGTTTGCCCGTGCCAGGGCCCAGCCATCGGTTTCTTTTCCAAAGCATTTCGATACGTGTTCCTAAAATCGCATTTCCGTAAGCGAACCCAAACCTGTATTTCACTGCGGGCCCCGCCCCCGCTGTCAGGTCGCATAGCAAAAACCATCCGTTCCCAGATTCGGTCCTTTTCAGACCGTAAGGTCAGTGATTCAAGTGGACGTTAAACTAATCCAGAGAGACAACGCGGTTATGGCTGTCTGGTGGCTCTTCTGGAAACCTCTGCATCCTTTCAAATTCCTCACGGAGATCGGCCACCCACCCATCAGGGCTGAAGCCTGTGTTCCCCTGGCTGCTGCCCCAGACCTGCCTCCTCGCCCAGGGCACAGGGCTGGGTCCTGTGTCTGCACCAACACTGTGGACCATGCATGTCCTGGGGACAGCCAGGACAGGGCAAACAGGCCACCAGCGCTCCAGAGGAGCTCTCCAAGAGTGGCCAGTCCAGTGCCAAGCTCGGAAAGGCAAATGAAGACACCCCCAGTTACCAGCTAAATTTAGATTTCTCTCAACAATTACTTTAAAAGCAAGGAGAAGGACCTTGCTGAGTGTGTCTGATCACTGCACTTCATGAACCATGCACTCAGGTCTTTGTTGTCTCCAAAGCAGTTCCTGCATCTTCTGCAAGCATGAATCCTATGGATTTATACTAAATGCTCTTCAGCCTTGTTAGCAACAGCCAGTGAGGCAATCAGCACGTGCTAAAGTCCTGCTCTGACAGTGCAATCAATTAAATATCAATTAATCAGTAATCAGTACAGAGGATACAGACAACAAGGCTATGATGGCCAGTTTCTAACCCTGCGTGTTTCATTCTAGTCCCACACATGCAGCTTGACAGAATTGTTATTTTCAGGCTGGGTTTCAGGCTGGGATTTCCAAGCTGTGGGGCAGAGCTGGGCCAGCACTACCAGGGCATTCCCACAGGCACCCACAAACGCAGCTAAAGAGCTTCCTTCCTCCACATCTCCCGTGTTTGCACGTTCTACCATGCCCATTTTCAGACAGAAAATCACAGAGAATTTGGAGAAAAAAGTGTTCAAGAATTTTGGAATTTGCTCCTGGAAAGGACAAAACTAAATTTGCTGTGGAAGCTGTCTCAAATTCCCAGCTGTGGCAATAGGACAGATGCCAAAGCCATGGTGTCCCAGACCTTGCTCTAAGGAGTCTGTCTCCAGAGCACTCCTTGTTCTTCCTGCCTTTCTCCTTTGCCCCGTGACCTTTCACACTAGGACATCTCCCCATCTGCGTCCTTTCACCCTGTGAACCCCTGAACACTTGTGCCAGTAAGGCCAGGACAGGTGGCCCCAGAGACCTTTTCACCTCGGTTTGTCCTGCCTGTGCCTTAACCTGATTTGGATGTGTCTGTGATGTGAGTGATACACCTACCCAGAGCCCGAGACCTCCAGAAGCCACTGCTCGTTTCCATAGACCCCCATAAATGGATAACTGGCTCTTTTAATCTTGTTACTAAATTGTAATGGAATTATCCCTCTAATCCTTTGGAGCAAGAGCAGAACTCAGCCACCAATATAAAATTAAAAAAAAAACCCTACAGTAATCATAGATTTTTAAACTATTTATTTTGTGCTGCTCTCAGATAGGCTGTATGTAAAATTTTATTTCTGAGGAATAATGTCACATAGTGCACATTGTGGCTGCTGTGTGATTAAGTCCTTTTTAATCTGCCATGTGTGTGGAGGTGCAGTGCTTTCCCATCACAGCTCCCTCCTGCCAGACTCCCCATTAATGGCGTTAGGGGATTATCAGAAAGAGGAGGAATTACCCAGCTACAGGAGGTTTTTGCTCTGATCTGCTTAGCAGCCCAGGCCATTCCAGGGCAGGAGGGCTCAGTGTGTAAGCCTGTTTCCTTCTCAGGACCATGTGCTCCTCACTGCTCTATTTTCTCACAAGAAACTTTCTAGCTGCTAAATCTGTTTAGAGCGATTGGTTCCTGCTGCTCTACTGTCTGTCTGTCTGTCTGTCTGCTTCCTCACAGGCAGGAGCTGCCAGGTTGGGCTGTTGGCACTGCTGGCAGTGGGATGGGAGGCAGAGATGGAGCCAGCAGCAACGCTGGGAGCTGGGGCTGCCTGGGCATTGTCACAGCAAGCAGGGCAAAAGCACATTTATCCAGAAACCACTGGCAATAGGATGGGGGATGCAGCTGGCTCTGGAGCCTGAGGTACCTGGTGCCATCAGGAAGAGGCAGCTGGTGCTGCTACGGTCAGTGCACGGAGCCATCCTGCTGTCACCCACACCGTGCTGCCTCCGAGCTGCACTAACAGGTTCTGCTCATGCCTGCCCAGCCACGGCTCCCAAACCCCGACTGCGAGGAGGGTGGTGGCACAGAGATGGGGACTGGGCAGAGAAGGGTGGTGGCACAGAGATGGGGAGTGAGCAAAGGAAGGTGGTGGCACAGAGATGGGGACTGGGCAGAGGAGGGTGGTGACACAGAGATGGGGACTGGGCATCAGAGGCTGCAGCCAGGCTGGGCCAGCACACTGAGAGGGGCTTTGCTTCCCACAGCACAACCCTGGTGGTGTGGGTGCACAAGGGAAATCACCTGGCTGGTGCAGGAACACCCCCTGCAAACAGACAGGACATGGCCAGGAACACAGGGCCATTCCTGTGACGGGCTGAGGAGCTGCAGCCCTGGTTTGCTCCCGCCTGGCACGTGGGCGAGGCAGGCAGTGGGAGAGCAGAGGGTGAGGGACGTGCCAGCGTCCTGTCACAAAGCATTTGCTGACCTTTCCATAAATATTCCTCAGAAAGGCTAAGTGCCCGGGTCAGTTCCGAGGTGCCGCGCTCAGCGCTGTGCCGGGGGCTGCTGTGACAAACGGCAGCTGAGCTGAGCTGAGCTGAGCTGAGCTGAGCTGAGCTGAGCTGAGCACTGCGGCCCTGCCAGCGTGTGGGGGCTGCTGCTGGCACTGCCTGCCTGGGCAGGTGAGGCTTCAGGGGAACCAAGGCAGTTCTGCCCTCAAACAAGTGAATGCTGCGCAATGCAAGACATTTATGGAATGCTGCTTCCCACTTGATGGCTTTGCCTGGATTTTCTAACCCTAAGTTAAAGAGGTCTTGTCTGTTCCCATTGAAAACACCGGATATGAAGTGGAAAGAGTTTAGTGGAAGGTCACATCACCTGACTTAAAACAACATTACATGAGGAGAAACAAAGGGCTTCACTGGCATGATTTAAAATGTGACGTGTATTCCCTCTTTTTTTGTCATTTGATGGCAGAAATTACAACATGGAAATGAAAGCTTGGAGATTCATACAGTGAGTCTAATAGCCCAGGCCCTGAAAAAACTGTGCTGCTACATTCGATCACCCTGTAAGCAGAGTCTGTCAGGAGGATGTCTGTGGCTGGCATGCACTTTACCAGTTCTAACAGTCTGCAAAAACCTGGTGGCTTCTGCCATCAGCTTAACTCTGGGTCACCCTGGACCAGCTGGCAGCGGTGAAAATGGAGCAGATTCGATAGCGCCTGGTGACAAATCCACATGGGAGTGTCTGAGCAGAGGAGGCTGCACTGGCTGAGCTGGGCTGGAGTGGAGCAGCTGCAGCCGCGGCTCCGCGTCCTCGCACGCTGGCCTGGCCACATCTGTGAGCAGGCAGGGCGTGGGGAGGGAGGCAGGGCAGAGCCTTGCTGCACCACGAGCCTTCAGCACGCTTCCCTCCCCATGCCCAGCAGCTGGCACGGCTCGGCAGAGCTTTCCTGAGCTCTGCTCCCGCTCTGCTCCAGCGCTGTGTGCGCGCTGCTCCTGCCCGGCTCCCCTCCCCTGATCCCCCGATGCTGGCACAGACCCTGCATTGCCAAAGGTGGTGTCAGCAGTTCGACACCCCCGCAGAAATGTGGGAATGCTGCGGGGGCTGGCAGCAGCGGGCTCGCTGTGCCCCCGTGCTGACACCAGCCCGCGGTGGGCTGGGGCTGCTCCGTGACAGGGAGTGCAGGAATGCTGTGCGTGGGAATGCCTCGGGCCCCCGCCTGCAGAGATTTATGGACGTGCTTAACTCTTAGCAGATGAGAAATCCCATCGGGACCATGCATATGCTACAGGTTAAAGACAGGCATAAAGCTTTGAAGAGTCTAAATCTTGGATTATAAAGATTATAAATTTTCAGAGGACAAGGACAGCGTCTGTCTGGATGTCAGCAGGGTCCTGCAGGTGAAGGACAGGTCCTGCCTGCAGCTGCACCACCTCACCTTCCTCCCCCGGCAGGTTCCTGGTGCCAGGATTGCCTCAGTGTGCTGCCCTCTGGGTGCCTGGCATGGCTGAGGAGGCCTGGGCAGGCTGGTGCTCGTGGTGTGGTGGCAGGGGATTCCTCAGCACACTGGCCTCAGCAGCCCAGAGGGAAGGGAATGCAATGAGAAACAGATGATTTATCCATTCCTGGAGCTCCTAAACTCATGACCTGGACTGCAGAGGCAGTAGCAGGCAGCTGGTGACCAGCAGAGCCCACAGGTGACCAGCAGGGCCCGTGGGTGACCAGCAGAGCCCGTGGGTGACCAGCAGAACCCAAGGGTGCAGGGCTTCACATGGGCATCAGCCCCTTGCCTACAGCAAGAACTGAACACAGAGCTGGGGCTGTGCCCGAGCTTTGCCAGGGCAGCCTTGCCCAGGTGCCAGGCAGCAGAGCCACGGTGCAGGTCTGGTGTTGGGGGTCCCAGCTGGGCCCCAGTGACCCAGCCCTGTCACAGGGAACGCCCCAGCATGGGAGTGCCACGAGCCACCCAGCTTTGCTGGGGACCATTTCCAAAAGATAGAGCAAGGAGAAACTATTTCCTGCTACTCTACTTTTAATCCATATTTTCACAGCTCTGCCTGTCCTAAATCCCGAGCAGATGGTGCAACTCAGCCCAGCTCCTCAGTTTGATGATCCCTGGGGCCTTCCTGCAAAGTGTACATTTCAAAGGATAATTCCACGAGCACTTCTTAGCCTGATCTGAGCTTTCTGAGCACCCGTGTCCTTCATCCCTCTTCACAGCCCCGCCCTGCCTCAGCGCAGCTTCCACCGGGGTTCCCTTCCATTTAAAAGCTTGGCGGAGTCACAGGCTCCTGCGGCCTTTGAAGCAAAGGGAGCTCTGAAGTGCAGGATCCAAAAGAAAAGCAAAAAGAGAAAAGGAGGAAAATCCCCTTACGAGTTCCCTGATTTATCCTGCAGAGTCCGGGGCCACCCCCAGCGCCCGGGGAGGGTGAGCTGTCCCCCAGCCCGGGGTGACACCGTGGGCAGAGCTTGCCCCTCCAGAGGAGCCCCTTCCCCACACCCACAGCCCCTTTTTGTGCTCGAGGAGCATTTCTGCACCGACAAACCCCGTTTGATAATTGTGTTGCAAAAGCCTCACTCTGAATATTTAATAGAATTATTGCTAGTTATCAGCGCGGGGAGGTGATAAATCACTGCCGCCTTTGCCCACCACCAGCCAGAGCCATTAGTGGGATTCAATCACGGTTCCCACCCTGCCCTCGGGCTGGGATGACCATGAATTAAAAAGCAAAACAAACAATCATCCTTTCCCCCACACCCGCCTGGCTGCCCGGGCTCCATCCCGAGGAAACGAAGGCGCAGCGCGGGGCTGGGTCCGCCGCCCCCGGCCCCGCTCGGCCCCCTCCCCGCGGCAGCGAGGTGATCTTTTAGCTGCCCTTTGTCTCGGGAAAAAAATTAATTCTCATTTGCATTACCTCGACTAAATGTCACCCACCGATATTTTGTTAGACATTAGCAATGCTGGCAGAGAGGGGCACGGGATAATTGCGTTCTGCCTAGCGCTGGGATTTACATAATTTCAGACAGCAATTAAAGAATCCCTGGGAATTTTTTTTTTCCCTTCCAACCTCTCCTACAAAGAAAGTGTTCGTTTACATTAAGCGCTCAGCTCCTCGCTGTTCATTTGCATAAAATTAAAGGTTTTTGTGTTCTGGAACAGCAGGGTAACATTTAAAATTCCGTTTCAAAAAGCTCACCTTAGAATAATAAAATGTTAATATCATTTCACGGGCTGGAGAAGGTTGCCAGCTGCCTTTCACTTCAAACTTTTACCCAATACTAACTGTTAGGGTGGGTGATATTATTATTATTTTTTTTTTTTTTGTTAAGATATAAACTTTCTTGAAAAAGTGGAGGGCTGTGAATGTGCCTGTGGATGGGTCTCTGCAGGGCTACTCCAGAGCAGAATGTTTGTTTACTCCATAGTTTTTTAATTAAAAAATCATGCAAAAAAGCAGCAGCGGAATATTACAGGCTTTAATGTGCCGTCATACTCCATATCAGGAGAGGAAATGCAATTTGGACCGAACCCCGTTCATTTGCATCCACGGAGCACCGGTGAGCTCCCGCGGGGCCGGGGGGAGCTGAGCTGAGCCCCGCTCCTTGCTCCCGGCTGGGGGGTGCCTGCAGGCCCCCTCCCTCCTGCGGGATCCCCGGCAGCCCGGAGGGTGGGGGGCTGCCGAGGGGCGGCACTTGGCACCCACCCACCCACCGCAGCCTCCCGACCCCGGCAGCTGGGGCTCCCATCCACTGCATCCTCCCTGGCACTGGGGCTCCCACCCCCGCACGCTCCCGCTGGGGTCTCCCCGGAGCCCGCAGTCACCGAGGAGCAGGGTGGGCGCTCGGGGGGCTCCGAGCCCCCGTGTGCGGGCCAGGGCTGGGAACCAGGGCCACTGTCCGAGCTGCAGCTCCCGCAGCCATCAGCTGCCTTCGCTCTGAGCCCTCTGGCAGCTCCGAACAATAAAAAATGGCAAAACAATAAAAAAAAATATCCTTCCCTTGCAGGATGGCACTGCTGAGGCCCCTGGGTGACCTTGCCGGTGTCACCAGCGTGTCCCACCTGGGCAGGCAGCTGTGACAGCACCGCCCGTCCCGGGCACTGCTCTGGACCTGCCCGCCCTCACCTGCCCTGTCCCTGCCCACCCTCACCTGTCCTGTCCCTGCCCGCCCTCACCTGCCCTCGCCCCCGCCCCGTGTCCCCGCTGCTTTCCCTCCAGAGGGACTCGGGGAGCAGGCGAGCAGGGAGCACATCTTCCACCTGGCGTCCTCTTGCCTGCCACCATTTGGGGCTGCTGTAGGATTGTAGCAAAAAGCGTTTCATTAAAAATGAATCGGAATCCCAGCCGTTGTGGGGGAACAGCGAGCACAGCCTGCAGTCCCTGGTGCCCGTGTGGGATTCCTGCTCAGTCTCCAGCCGCTGGAGCTGCCCCGTGCCCGCGATGGTGCCCCGTTCTCTCAGTGATGGGCGCGGGCAATCCGCACCTTTGCGGTGGCACGGCCGCAGGCTCAGGCTCACGAGCCCCCCGCTCTCCAACAGCTGTGAATGCTTTCCAAACTCCCCTGTATTCCCGGGAGGTGGAATTGTCCCGGTACAAACGGTACAGAGGCGATCAGCGTGCCTTGTCCTTCACAGCAGCGCTCACAGGCAGTCCCGTGCCAGGCACTGTCCTTGTCACCCGGGCTGCCTCCTGCCAGGACACATCCCCAGCTCCTGTGCTCCTGACGCGCTGCTCCTGGCAGGCTTGGAGAGCCCAGCTGCTGTGGGGGAACAAAGCAACAAGAGGCAGCAAAGCTGAGCATGAGGAACGACAGGTTTTACCTGGGCAGGAGCGGAGGAACCCCAGGAAGCAAACTTAAAAATGTGAAGGAAAAAAGATTTGCTTTGGAATTTCTCCTAGGAAAAGTCTTTGATTCCTTTTACATTTTTTCATTTCAAAATTTGTTTTCATTACTTTTACATTATTTTATGACATCAGTAGTAGCGCATAATGTGACCTGTCATATCATGTCAAGTCATGTCATAATATGCATAATAGTAGAGAAGTGCATAATATTACATGTCATATTGACATAATCAGAATATTCTATTATTATTGACTTCGTCAAACTAATTATAAAAAAGGCATGAAATACTTTGCTGAAGAAAATAAGATTTAGAAGGTGCAACCTACAAAAATTAGTTATTTCCCTTTGCAGTCACATTTTTAGGTATTTTTAATGCATTTTTATGAAAATATTTACATTTGCATATTTTTACATCATGTTATGCACAGCTGTATGTAACTCCATGGAAAAATGGGATCAGATAAATTAAAACAGTCCAAGTCAAATTTTCTGCTTAAAACTATTACTTTTTTTTTTTCATAATAGACAATTCTCAAAACAACAATCAGCAAATTCCTCTGTATGTGAAATCTAAAAGTCCCTCTTGTGAAACCCCTGTGGGAGCAGCAGCTGTAAACAAGACTCTGTGTGCGTGTGTGTGTGTCCAGAGCCAGGCAGTGGAGCTGGGGAGGGGCTGGGGGAGCTGCGAGGGGCTCACCTGGAGAAAAGGGGGCTCAGGGGGCCCTTCTGGCTCTGCACAGCTCCTGACAGGAGGGGTTGGGCTCTGCTCCCTGGGAACAAGGGACAGGACAAGGAGCACCAGGGGATGTGCAGGTGTGGCACTCAGGGAGGTGCAGATGTGGCACCTGGGGAGGTGCAGATGTGGCACCTGGGGATGTGCAGATGTGGCACCTGGGGAGGTGCAGATGTGGCACTCAGGGATGTGCAGATGTGGCACCTGGGGATGTGCAGATGTGGCACCTGGGGAGGTGCAGGTGTGGCACCTGGGGACACACAGATGTGGCACCTGGCGGCGTGAGTTCGTGGTGGCCTTGGCAGCACTGGCTTGGACTGGGTGATCCCAGAGGGTTTTCCCAGCCTCAGTGATCCCACGAGTCTCTCTGGATGGACCCTGCAGAGCGGCTGGCAGCTCGTGGTGCCCGGGGAGGGCAGTGCTGGGGGTCCCTGCAGGTGTGACACCCACCTGGTGCCCTGCAGAGCCCGTGCCCCTCGTGTGTCACAGCCCTGCTGCACACCCTAAGCCCCCCAGGGTTTCTAATTGACTTGACACCTTATGAATTGCCAAACTTGGTTGTGATTGCTGTGAAGAATGGTACTTTAAAGGACTCAATATCTCTATATCTCCCTTTGATAAACATTGGCTTTCTGAGCTTAGATCTTATTTATTTACCCTTGGAGCAGGTTCATTACTATGTATTAGGTAGATATGACATATTTATGGAAATATGGGGACTCTTTGTGGAATATATTAAGATTAAATAAATCATTGACTATGTGGTCAAGAACTACAGCAATCCTGATGAATGACTCCATGATTTTTTTTTGAATCCTTGCATAATTTTAAGAGCCATCCCCTTTGTCTCCCTGGACCCCTGCAGAACTTCCTGCACCCCCCGGACCACGCTGGGGAAGGCAGGACGTGCACCTTGCACAGGAGGCAGCCCCAGGTCCCAGGTGGCCCATGGGGAAAGCACCTGAGAGGCTGCCAGACACAGAAACCCACCCCTGGGAACCTGCTTAGCAGCCTGAGAAATGGTTCCAATTTGGTTATCCCACATCCCAGCCTCTGTGATCTGCCGTGTGCATCCATTAGCCAATAAATTTACATATCTAATGGCTCAATTCCCCAAATTAGTGATAATTACATTTAAAGCAGCTATTTTGATACAAACCAAGGAGGGCCACGGCTAATGACATCAGTGTGATTTCCCGTGCCCCACGGCCTCAGTACAGGCCCTGTAGATGGGCAGAGCACAGCCCATGGAGCCAGAGCTCGCAGGTAGCTCGCTGTGTCGGGCTGTTCCTCCTGCACCAGGTGCCTTGGCTTTCCAGCCCTGCTGCCCTGGCTGCCCTGCTGCCCTCCTGGGCTCCAGTGTCGGGCTGTTCCTCCTGCACCAGGTGCCTTTGCTCTCCAGCCCTGCTGCCCTGGCTGCCCTCCTGGGCTCCTGCAGGGCCGGGCACGGGCTGGGCATGTGCCACCTGTGCCTTTGGCTCAGGACAGCCAACAAACACCTGCAAATACTGGGGGATTCTTAAGGGTAGTTAAGTAGCAAACTATCTGTTGATAATAAAATTTGCTTGCTTCTCACAGATATCCAATTTGCCTACTATCCAAAGAAAGGAATTGGGTGTCTGCTTCCTAAATTGTTTTAATCTCTGGCAAAGAGTGCTTCTGGCAGAGTCCCTCAGCTGGAAAATAGGAAATGAGTTAGAAACAACAGACAAACGTGAATAATGCAGAGCTTAAGATGTCTGATCATGATCTTGAGGAGAGAACTTGAAATAGATTCCTCAATCCACCTGCCTGTGGTCCCCTGGGAAGGAGAGCACTCCTCCTGGGGAGAACGCCAGGTCAGGTCTGGCAGTGATGTGCATTCCCACAGTGTGGGAGCAAGGGAGACGTGGCAGAGGGGCCTTGGTGCCACCTGGCCAGGCCCAGGTGTGCCCACGGTGCTGGGCACTGACAGGATCCCGTGGGCTCCAGCAGCCTGCCCAGCCTTTAACAACGTGAGTGTTTACCATGATTGTTTCTCCATCTTCCCTCGAGGGCTCATGCACATCCCCTGCCCTGAGCCCCCAGCACTGCCCACACTCACACCAGTGCTGCCAGCAAGGGCTGTGGCTCCTGCTGCCCCCAATTCACCCACCCAGGTGCCCCTCACCTGTGCCCTGCTGTGCCCGGGCCACCTGCACATCCCTGCATCAGGCTGCACCTTCGCTGTAGCTTTATAAATATTCTCTCAAAAGATCCTCAGATGTTTTCCACAATAGCATGAAAGGATTGCTAGAAATCACGAGATCCTGGGGAAAAGCCCCTCCTGCTGTCGTCGTGCTGCAAGGCTCTGTGTTCTGTACCTCTGCAGCCACGTTATTCCCTCTCTGTGGTGCTGCCTGAACTCCTCCATGCAGGTGGGCATGCAGGTGCCCCCCAACGCCCCATGGCAGCCCCTCCCCAGGCTGGCCCTGCCCTGTGCCCCAGGCTCTTTCCTGGCCCAGCCCAGTGCAGCTCACCCCAAACCCGCCCCTGTGCTGGGCAGGGCCCTCCCGAGGCGGCCTGCTGCTCCGGGATGGATCCATCCCTCCTGTGCTCACACTGCTGCCCTGGGATGGATCCATCCCTCCTGTGCTCACACTGCTGCTCCGGGATGGATCCATCCCTCCTCTGCTCACACTGCTGCCCTGGGATGGATCCATCCCTCCTGTGCTCACGCTGCTGCTCCGGGATGGATCCATCCCTCCTGTGCTCACACTGCTGCTCCGGGATGGATCCATCCCTCCTCTGCTCACACTGCTGCTGCGGGATGGATCCATCCCTCCTCGGCTCACACTGCTGCCCTGGGATGGATCCATCCCTCCTCTGCTCACCCTGCTGCTCCGGGATGGATCCATCCCTCCTGTGCTCACACTGCTGCCCTGGGATGGATCCATCCCTCCTGTGCTCACACTGCTGCCCTGGGATGGATCCATCCCTCCTGTGCTCACGCTGCTGCTCCGGGATGGATCCATCCCTCCTGTGCTCACACTGCTGCTCCGGGATGGATCCATCCCTCCTCGGCTCACACTGCTGCTCCGGGATGGATCCATCCCTCCTGTGCTCACACTGCTGCTCCGGGATGGATCCATCCCTCTGCTCACGCTGCTGCTCCGGGATGGATCCATCCCTCCTGTGCTCACGCTGCTGCTCCGGGATGGATCCTTCCCTCCTGTGCTCACACTGCTGCTCCGGGATGGATCCATCCCTCCTGCGCTCACACTGCTGCTCCGGGATGGATCCATCCCTCCTGTGTTCACACTGCTGCTCCGGGATGGATCCATCCCTCCTGTTCTCACACTGCTGCTCCGGGATGGATCCATCCCTCCTGTTCTCACACTGCTGCTCCGGGATGGATCCATCCCTCCTGTGCTCACGCTGCTGCTCCGGGATGGATCCATCCCTCCTGTGCTCACGCTGCTGCTCCGGGATGGATCCATCCCTCCTGTGCTCACACTGCTGCTCCGGGATGGATCCATCCCTCCTGTGCTCACACTGCTGCCCCGGGATGGATCCTGTGCTCACCCTGCTGCTCCGGGATGGATCCATCCCTCCTGTGCTCACACTGCTGCTCCGGGATGGATCCATCCCTCCTGTGCTCACACTGCTGCTCCGGGATGGATCCATCCCTCCTGTTCTCACACTGCTGCTCCGGGATGGATCCTTCCCTCCTGTGCTCACACTGCTGCCCTGGGATGGATCCATCCCTCCTGCGCTCACGCTGCTGCTCCGGGATGGATCCATCCCTCCTCTGCTCACGCTGCTGCTCCGGGATGGATCCATCCCTCCTGTGCTCACGCTGCTGCTCCGGGATGGATCCATCCCTCCTCTGCTCACACTGCTGCTCCGGGATGGATCCATCCCTCCTGTGCTCACACTGCTGCCCGGGATGGATCCATCCCTCCTGTGCTCACACTGCTGCTCCGGGATGGATCCATCCCTCCTGTGCTCACACTGCTGCTCCGGGATGGATCCATCCCTCCTGTGCTCACACTGCTGCTCCGGGATGGATCCATCCCTCCTGTGCTCACGCTGCTGCTCCGGGATGGATCCTTCCCTCCTGTGCTCACACTGCTGCTCCGGGATGGATCCATCCCTCCTGTGCTCACGCTGCTGCTCCGGGATGGATCCATCCCTCCTGTGCTCACACTGCTGCTCCGGGATGGATCCATCCCTCCTGTGCTCACACTGCTGCCCTGGGATGGATCCATCCCTCCTGTGCTCACACTGCTGCCCTGGGATGGATCCATCCCTCCTCGGCTCACAGCCCTCACCCTCCCGGGAGTTCAGGCATCCTGGGGCTGCACGATGGCAAAGCTGCCCTGAACACAGAGGAAATGCTCCTTCCCATCATGCTAAGTGAAACAATTCAAACCGGGAAAATCTTGATAAAAGTTTAATTAGGAAAACGGACTCCATCTGTAACGTATCCCTGTTCTCCCCATGTATTAACCCTTTTGCCATAAATCTGCCACCCTTGAAGAAACCTGCCTTCCTCACAAAACCTACTCAGGGTTCACATTATTTTAATCAGTTAGAGGGGTTTAATACATTATTGATTTTTAGGAGAATTGAAAAAGCTCCCGTATTAAGTCCAGGTTGCTTATTCTTTCTGTATATGACATTCAGGTACTTGTGAAAAATTATACCAATTATGAAATCAGCCATTTACTGCTTCAAAGTGCAATCAGTTGTCACACTGGAAAGCACTTGCTCCTGAATATTATTAGTTGGGCTATGTGCACAGGAAAGTGCTGAGAGGAAAGACTTTAACCAAAGGGCAATTGCATGAAATTTACTTAGAAATAGCTATTTATCACCCTTGGATTTCCTACTGTTCAAATCCACTGCAGACACTTTATGGAATGAAACAGCCATCTCACCAACGTAACTCAGCCAACTGAGGGGTTTTTTCCTCACTGACATTAAATGAAAAATTTAGAAGTCATTGTAACAGCTTAAAGATGCATTATCCTTTTTGATGTGCAATTTTAGCTTCATATCAAAAGCCATATAAAATAACCCCCGCACAAACACAAAAAAGGAACTTTTAAAAGTTTTATGACATGTAGTTCATCTTACCTTTTATGCATCTACCAGGCACAGCTTCTCCTGCTGTTCTCAGAGACCATTGCGTGATTACCACGATGGGGGAGAAAACATTGCCAGAGCAGAGGCAGCCAAAGGGAGGATTGGGCTCTGGAGCCTGGGGGACACAGGGGAGCTGAGCCTGCACAGGAGAGCTGCCCCAGGAGCAGCCTTCAGCTGTGTCACAACTGCCACAGTAATGGGCTCTGCTGCAGGCACTGGAGTGAGAGGCAACATAAATTACCGACAGGACACTCAGGAGGAATTCCTTGCTCGGTACAGATGTCTTGGCTGCTTGTTTTCCAGGGCAAACAAGAATTTTGGAAGGCAAGGGCAACCTTTCAAAGCAGGAATGGACCTGGTCAGCCTGCGAGGGCTGGCACGGCACCAGGGCCGTGCAGGACCAACAGGAATTTGATTACTGACTGTGTTATTTGCCACAGTCAAACCCCACACTCAGGGAAACAGGCAACTTCAGAATTATGCTGTTCTAGAATTTCAGATCCAAATGAAGAGGGGGAGAGCAGATGCTCAGGGGAGCTGCTGCTCTGACACCACCACAGTGTCAGGCATGGGATGCTGCAAACTGCAGCAGCAGTGCTCTTAACAGGTGACTCCAACCGAGCCCTAACAGCCAGCTTTGCAGCACAGAAATAATGCAAAACCAGAACACTTATGATATTTTAACTTAGCAAAAGGATTGTTATAAGACCATTTAATTTAATAAATAGTAAAGTATTTATAAACGAACCATTTCATAAAGTGTTACCAATTTCTCACACGCAATAATATGATTTGCACAAACGTTTGTCCTTGAGGCAATAGAAATTTTCTTTGCAAATCAATCCTTGCAGGGATTGTAATTAGTATCCGCTAAGGCAGCTCGCTGTACCTGTAGCTGTGCTGCTCCCATGAAACCCTGATTGCTGCAAGCTCTCACACAAAGCCAACGACACAGAAGGAAAATGCACATGTTGTCTAGACTATTCATTTTAATCAGGCAAGAGTGATTTTTTGTGGCCCATTTGATATGACTTTTACACAAGATACAACCTCGCTCCACAGGGGCTGGCAGAAAAGGTCAACACTGCTGTATAAAAATACATTTAAAGAAGGAGTTTAGAGAAGCAAAACCTGCAGCCAAGGCCCAGCACTGCTCAGGCAGAGCTGCAGATGTTGTGTTTGTGTGATTCCTGAGAAATTTATAGATCCACCAATTTTTATTAAATGCACAAATCTTTTAAAAAATCGAGGACTTGTTTTGTGCCCAGGATCCATGGGGACAAAAGCCACAATCCAGCGGTCCCTACTCTGGGACATGCCACCCGTGGGTGCCCACATATCCTCTGGGGGCTGTCCCAGGATGCTGGCACCCCCTGGCATGGCCACAGCCTCACTGGGAGCAGCTCTGCACTGCCCCTGACATGGGGACAGGAGCCTCTGGCCCTTGGACACAGCCTGGGCAGGGGTGTCTGTCTGTCTGTCTGTCTGTCCGTCTGTCTGTCGGGGGGTCTGCCTGGAGCACCCCTCTGTCTCCAGCTGCACTCTGAGTGCCCCCAAACTGCACAGCAGGAGCAGGATTATTCTGTGAATAGGGTCTGAAATTCCAGCTGCAGGTCTGAGTCCCAGCTTTAATCATGCCATTCATCATCATTACCCACAGCCACTCCGCTGGCTGCCCCAAAGGCAGCGGCAGGGGCAGGAGCTGATGCTCTCTGTCCCTTTCTCCCTCTGAAGGAGGAGAAGCCAGGCATCAGTAAGATCATTGATCTGGAGCATTCCTGTCCTCCTGAGCAAGGAGGAGGTTAATTTATCACAGGTTGGAGAAAACCCAGCCTTTAAATTCTCTGCTTGCTGTTAATTAAACAAAAACCAACTGTGTTTGCTAAGCCTCGCTCCGAGGGCCCGGCTGCCCTGGCTCTGCAGCTGAGGGAGGCACAGCCTGTCCTGGGGCACTGGGTGATCCCCCTTCTGTCCCCGCTGCACAAACACCAGGACAGGGCTGGCTGCACCTGCCTGCTGTGCCTCAGGGCCCTCTGAGTGCATTATCTGTGCAGGACAGTGCAGGGACACGGAGAGGGGCCTTTGGAGAGGGCACAATCTCCTCTGTCCACAGAGGAAACATCAGCCCCCTCCCAGGGCAGCCACAGGTGCACAGAGCAAAACAGCCAAACCTGGCTGCAAGGCTGCCTGGAGATTCCCTCGGCATGCTCCAAGGTGTGAGGGAGAGATTAATCTTAATAATTACTGTCCTTAGCTTGCCTGGCCCCATCCAGGTGCCGGTGTCCCCTGGAAATGTGCAGGTCTCCCATGCCCCGGCCTGCCTTGCCAGGGCTGCTCTAGGGACTGCACCCAGCCTGCAGAGAACCCTCCATCCCAGCTGCCAAGCGCCTCGAGGCTTTTCCCCTCCTGTCCATGGAGTAAATGAAGTGGGGAGAGCAATACAGTGCGCGCTGGCCGAGACTGACAAGCTCGAGCCTCTCCTGGAGCTGCTGTGCTGGTATTAAACAGACAAGACAAGCTTGCAGTCAGTTATCGGCCAAAAAAATAATGAAGGAACAAGTCAGCAGAGCAAAGCCAAGTCCCCCGGACCAGCCAAGTGGAGAATTTAATTTCGCACAGGTTCCCGGCAGCAGTGTCTCGGTCTGCGGCCCAAGCGCTCTGATGGCTCCAGCTCCAGCTCCCGGCCTGCCCCGGGTACCCCGAGTGCCCCAACAGCTCCATCCAGCTCCCGGCCTGCCCTGGGTGCCCCAACAGCTCCATCCAGCTCCCGGCCTGCCCCGGGTACCCCGAGTGCCCCAACAGCTCCATCCAGCTCCCGGCCTGCCCTGGGTGCCCTCGCTGGGCAGGGGGTGCCAGGGCACGGGCTGCCCGTTCTGGCTGACTGCAGCCGGGCTGGGTCACTGCAGGGGTGGCTGTGCCTGGCCCCGGTGCCCGAGGGGACACCCACGGGTCCCAGCATGGCCATAGCTGGGGCAGGCACAGAGCGACAGGGACAGCACTGTCAGGGCAGGGACAGGAGAGGGGCAGCTTCTCCTGAAGAGCACAGAGCCAGGTTGGGGGTGCCGGAGGGGCAGTGTCTCCTCTCAGAGCACAGAGCCAGGATGGCAGAGCCAGGATGGCAGAGCCAGAGGCAGTTTCCCCTCTCAGAGCAATCCGTGCCAGCTCCCCGTGGCCGGGCGGGCAGGGCTCGCAGGTGCCAGCAGCGCTGCCAGCAGCACCTGGGCAAAGCCGCACGGCACGAACGGGCTGGACCAGCCGCCTCCTGCCCGGGAGAAATGCCGCAGCAATTCTCAGCTCCACACCGAGGTGTGCAGCCAAGGTGCCAGCTCTGGAAGCGCTGGCAGCCCCTTGGCAGCGCGGGCAGGGCAGGGCTGGATGCGCGGGGTGACCCCGCAGAACCGCTCCAAACAATCAGCGAGCGAGGGTCCTGGCAGGGAGAGCCCCTAACGGGGGAACCAACCCCGGAGAGCGGAGCCAGCGTCCTGCCTGCCCCCCGATTCCTCCTCTCGCAGCCCGGGCTCTGATCTATAGCGTGACTCACTGGAGCGCCAGTAAAGCTTCAGAGATTGTTATGCTAAATGAGAGAAAAAGTAATTGCCTTTTCCCCATCTAGAACTCCAGATATATAACTTGGAGAAATATAATTAGCTGCTAACTTCAAAGATGCATTGGAATTTTTGTAATGGGCATTGAGACCCTGTATTAAAAAAAGCTAAAAGAAAAATGATACACTCCTTGTTGTAAATGGAATAAGACTTAAAGGTTTTAATTAGGATTCGCTGTGCATCTGCAGCTGGGAAAACAGAGAAATTAGAAAATGACCTGAAGTTCTTCTGTTGAATAAACACTATTGGTAAGACTTTCTGCAAAAATAATTTGTGATCATTTGATTATGAACAAAAAATCATTCTATTATTAAATAACTTCTTTTTAACTCTATTTAATCAAACAAATGGAGATTTTTGCAACAAAGACCTGGGGGTCTTGCCTGTTTGGCATGGGAACAGGGGCACTATCACCCAGCAATGGCTGACACAGGTGTGTCCCTGGCTGGTGACATGGGCCACACCACTGCTCAGGGCTCTCCCCAAGTGCCCCATCCATCCTGCCTCCCGTTGCCCATCCCAGTCCTGCCCATCCATCCTGCCCATCCGTTCTGCCCATCCGTCCCTGCCCATCCGTCCTGCCCATCCAGATCCTGCCATCCCAGTTCCTGCCCATCCCATCCCTGCCATCCGTCCTGCCCATCCCAGTCCTGCCATCCACTCCCTGCCCATCCCGTCCCTGCCCATCCCGTCCTGCCCATCCCGTCCCTGCCCATCCACTCCCTGCCATCCCGTCCCTCCCCATCCGTCCTGCCATCCGTCCCTGCCCATCCGTCCCTGCCATCCCGTCCCTGCCCATCCCGTCCCTGCCCATCCCAGTCCCTGCCCATCCCGTCCCTGCCCATCCCGTCCCTGCCCATCCCGTCCCTGCCCATCCCAGTCCCTGCCCATCCCAGTCCCTGCCCATCCCAGTCCCTGCCCATCCCAGTCCCTGCCCATCCCGTTCCTGCCCATCCCAGTCCCTGCCCATCCCAGATCCCTGCCCATCCTGTCCCTGCCCATCCCGTTCCTGCCCATCCCGTCCCTGCCCATCCCGTCCCTGCCCATCCCGTCCCTGCCAGCCCCAGCAGCCCGGGGGTCCCCAGGGAGGCTCGGGGGGGGTGGTCCCAGCAGCCCAGGGAGGAGCTGCCACCCCCGTGTGCTGTGTGGAGGACATGATACTGAGCACTGGTAATACAATTTATTTCCACTAGTGAGTGAATTGCCCATAATTCATGACAAGTAGAGCCTCGAGTGATGATGAAGGTCAGCCCATCAGATCTGGAAATAAATTGTATCCTATTACAGCTCCTATTAGAGGTCTATTTATAGCAGGGGTTTGCAAACTCCTGGAAGTTGGGAGGGGTTTGGGCAGGATTTTTGCTTTCTGCTTGGGCAGGGCGGGTTTGAGGACATGAAAAACCGATCTAAACAACCCGTGCTGCTGACACAAACCGGTGCCTGGGGTGGAGCAGCCTGCTTGCTGCACAGGGATGCTGGGTCTGCAGTGACCAGGGGATTTAGGGGTGCCTGGGGCTGCAGGCACTGCCAAGGGCAGGGAAACCTGCATGGAAAATGCAGGAAAATGCACAGAAACGTGGGTGCTCTGAGGAGGCTGATCTAGAAAATGCCTAGATGATTCTTTTACACTGTCAGCATGGCTTGTATCTGCCGAGAGCAGAGCAGTGCCTCTCTCCTCTGTCCTGTATTTACCCCTCTATTTACCATGCCACCGTAATCCCCAGGTGATAGATAATGTGCAGGATGTGGTTTGCCATGGAAACAGAGCCCTGGTTCTTTACATTTTTAAAAAGATTAATATTTCTAAGCTGGGTTTCATTATTCTGATATTAAAAATCATCAGTTATGCAGCAGTGCCAGCCCTCCCGGGCCATGAGTGCCCCGTTGGGCACAGCTCTCCTGCGGGCAGGATGGGACAGCACCTGGGGGCACCTGGGGGCACCTTGGGCACGGCTCGGCCCTGTGCAGCTGCAGCCAGGGCTGTGGCACACCCTGACAATGCTCCAGGTGCAGGAACGGAGCTGCTGTGCCATTTCTGCCTCAGCTCTGCGTTCCAGCTCTGCAGCTGCACAGAGCACCCCAAAGCCTGATAAACACCAGAGCTCCTCACCCCTGGCAAAGGAGGGTGATAGATTTTAATGGTGCCCGCTATCTCCTTGAAAAACACCTGAGTTCCCAGTGGACTGACTGGGGACAGAGTTGGATTTCCTGTTCTTTGAAGGACACAGGTTTGGGGAAATGAGTGCACTCCTGGTGGGAATGCAGCAGCTTTTCCTTCCCCAGGGCACCGTCCATGGAGGGGCAGGGGTGGGCACAGCAGCCCAGGTGTGCCCAGACAGGTGAGGAGAACCTGCTCGGGGTCAGGAGCATCCCTCATGCTGGAAATGCCTGAACTCCCGTTCCTTAAATGCAAAGAAATAAGAAAAACAGCTGTCTTTTAAACCTCATAAATCTGTACGGTAAAATGTTTAGGCAAAACCATATTTTATTGTTTTTGCTGTCAGAAACAAAGAATTAAGGGCCACGTGACTCAGTAATTGCTGTGGACTTTTTTTCTGACAAGAAACATTAAACTTAAAACTGTATTAAAACCATTTGACAATTTTTATGCTTTAACAGCTGAGAGTGAATAATGTTTTTTGCATATAAAACACTTTCTCTTGTCAGCCTATAAAACTGTCAGAAATAAATTCATCAAAAAAGATTATATAATTAAAAGTCACTACTTTTCTTTCTCTAGTTTAGTTGGAATTATTTGTTTGTCACTTTTTCAGGACTAAATTACGGCATTCAGAGACAACTTCCTTTGTTCAGACTATTGTGAAATGTATGATTCCTACAAAAGGAGCCCAACTTTCTCCTCTAATGTATCAATTCAATATCACTTCTTAGAAAATACTTTCAGATAGTTCTGTTTCTGAAAAGTGATTTTATTCTGCAGAGGAGCAGGACCAGTAATGGAAAGCTTCCAAAGGTAGAAATATTTTTCATTATTGAGCTGCATATAATTTATGGAAAATTGCTGAATTAATTTTTGCGAAGCAAATCACTAGCACTTCAGATTGCAAATTCTCTCTTGCACGAGGGCCATCCAGGTGCTTCAAAGCTAAAGGAGCAATATTGATTTTCATGGTACAGGACAGGAGAGGCTCCTGGGGCCCAGCCGGGTGTGGGATCTGGGGACAGTGCCAGCCCTGACCTGTGTTTGGGAGCAGTGGGGCAGCCCCTCCTGCAGCCAGGCTCTGTGAATGAGCTCTCCCGGCTCCTCACGGTGAGAAACTGAGCTTGTCAGAGCTGGCTGGGTTTGGGGTGACTGGGTTTTCAAGGCTGGAGCTAATAATGGTTTATTGATCTGTTGTTAAGTTATTGGAGCCTTAATGGAGGCAATAAAGTGATAGTGCCCGTTGCTGTCCTGTGGCTGCGCCAGCTGGAGCCTCCCTGGCACACAAGGGGACACTGCTGGGGTGGCCCCTCCGTGGTGACCCCAGGGCCAGGCTGCGTTCTGCCCTGGGGCACCAAGGGGCTGCTGTGAGGGGAGCAGAGGGGTGGAGGGGTGCTGAGCTTGGGGTTTGCTGGCTTGGTGCTGTTCTGATCTGACACATCAGGAGATGCAGAAGTGCTGTGAGTGATGATTTAATAAATGGGGGGAGTGGGGAGAGGGGGTCCAGGCTGGGATCACTGTGCCTGCTGCTCCCCCCAGGCTGCACAGGTCCCACTCACCCCAGAGATGAGAGCAGAGGCTGAGCTGCTGAGTGTTAGCTCTTGGTATGGTAATTATGATGTGTGATTAATCCTGCCCATGCTGAAGAGCTGTGCAAGCCTTTTCCAGAGGGTTCATCTCCGCGTTTGCCTCTGCTGTGGGTAATGCAAGCTGACGGGAGCTGCTGTGCAGGGAGGCAGGCAGAGGGGTCTGTGCCACGGAGCTCCCACGGCGGGCTGGAATCCTCAGAGCCCACAGGGCTGGGCTCAGGCTGGGCTCAGGGTTTGGATAACAGGGTTGACAGAGCAGGTTTAACAGAGCAGGGTTAACAGAGCCCAGCTTTGCCTCCTCCATCCTCCTGCCCAGCCAGCACTGCACTCCGAGAGCAGCACATGGACCGTGGGCTGCCCCAGCAGCCTGAGGAGCTGCCAGCCACAGCCCCAGAGCCCAGGGCTGCCAGCTTCCACCTTGCCACCGCCCATGCTCAGCCAGGAAATTCTTTTGCTGGCAAGATATATTTATTTGAGAAAAGCTGGAAATACCTGGGAAGTTTGCTGGACCTTCAGTAGTTCCACAGTCATCATTTAAACAAGTTCATGCTCCATTAAAACCAGTTATTTAATACAATAATCATTCAATTAAAAACCTCTTGAAGCGCCTGCCAAAGCCTATTTGTATCAATACAATATTTTAATTGTAAATAGCAAAGTATGGTCCTGCCAACTGTGATTGTCAAGGAAACGTTCCCAAAATGAGAGCTCAGCCTCAGGGAGGCTCTGGCAGCAGAGCAAGGCTTGGGCAAGAGCTGGGAGAGCTGCCCTGGGCCAGGAGCACCTTTCCAGCCCCCTGTGCCCCCCTTGGGGGGCAGGAGGGTCCCAGCCCCCTGTGCTCCCCTAGGGGGGTTCAGGAGGGTCCCAGCCCCCTGTGCCCCCCTTGGGAGGGTCCAGCCAAGTCCCAGCCCCCTGTGCTCACCTGAGCCACGTGGGGCCGTGCCAGGGGCCAGAGGAACTGGGATTTAGGAGCAGGGAGGAGGGCAGGGCCTGTCCCAGCCCTGCTGATGGATTCTGCACTATGGACTCTGCCCCCGCTGGCACCAAGCCCAGGCTCAGTGCCCAGGAGCTCAGGGCACAGATCTGCCGCCCTGTGTGGGATCATCCCTGCTGCCACCCTCCCACACCCTGCACTGGCCTCCTTGCATAGGTGCCATCACATAAATATTCCAGTCACTATCGCTTACTGTCAGACCCAATTTAGAAAAGTACCTGTCTGTTACAAATATTTTATAGTACTTGAATATGCAATTTATGTAACATGCCCAGCAAAAGAAATCCATTATACAGTTTTGTCTGATTGAAATTCTGGCATCGTAACAGTAGGAAAAAATTAAATTATTCTAGAAAGTTGCAGTCCATTATGAAGACCTAACTGCTCTTCTCTGGAAAAGCTGCTGCTGCCTCAGTGGTGCCTGCACTGTGATGTGAGCCCTGCGTGCCCTGGCTTCAGTCCCACCTTGCCCAAGGAAAACTGGGCTTCCCTGGGCAGGCAGGCATTGTGTTCCTTCCCTGCTGCCCCCTGCAGCCCCCAGCCCCGGGGCAGGCTCTGCTCCTGCAGGAAAATGGGCTCACAGCACCTGGGGCCGGGCTGGAGGGTCCTGGAGCCCCCGCTGCCCTCTGCCCTCCCCGCTGACGCTGCTCTCCAGCAGCCACTGGCTCTGGGCAGCTCCCCTGTCCTGTCTGGGGTCGGGCTGCTCTGGGCCACTTTCCCTCTGCCCCTTCAGAGGCTCGGGGACCTGCACAGGCAAAGCCCAGCAGGTTGGTGCCCCTGCCCTGGGGTGCCCGGCGCAGGGCAGAGCTGCTCCTCACTGCAGGCCCAGCATCCTGCTGCCACAGCTCTGCAGGGCACGAGGGAGGAGCTGGTTCCTCTGCCCCCTTTTCTGCATTCCAGGCAGCTGGAATCGGGGACAGCTCGTGGTTCTGCTGCTCTGGCACCAGCTGCCATTGAATTCCCATTACTTGTGTCTCTGGCGTCGGGTTCATTTACATTTTGCAAAGTTGCCTCTCTTTTACCTTGCACTGATTAGGGCTGTCTGAAGTAAATTACTGAGCTCATTGATCTGAACAGTTTTATTTCAATTGGGGTGAAGCATGCCCGGTGAGTGGCCCTGGCAGCAGCCCCCTGCCCACAGCCCTGAACAGCCCCACAGCCGTGGGAGCGCAGTGCTGTACGAAGGTATTTGAAATTGATGTCCACTCCTGCAGTGAAACATGTCTTCAAGTGTGTTTGGGGAGGAAAAACCAGGTCAGACTAGAGCGGAGAGTATTTATTTCCTCTGGGACTTTGTGTGTTACTTGTGGTATATTTTATGGATAGAGTCGGCCCCATATGTCTTGGGGAAGGTGTTTGGCTCAGCAATGTGCTAACAGTTAGTGTGCTAAGGAGCCCTTGTTTGGGTACTTTAGTTTTGACATTTAAATGCATTTTTCAAATACAGTGAGATGAATGTGATGTCACCGGGGAGTCGCGCAGGACTCTCAAGCATGAAAGCAGACGGTTGGGTTTTAATCTTTAACAGCACGCTGGCCTCTTGTCCCTGAAGGTCCCTCAGCAGAAGCTGTGTTGGGCCTTAGGTACCCACAATATCAGGTTCTTTATCCACTTATGACACTCTGTGTGAGAGAAAAATGTGTGTAATGCAAAAGTGATATTTAATGCCACTCAGACCTTATTTTGTTTGACCATGGGAAATCTGGAGGCTAAAGATCTTTGTGGGCCTTGGCAACAGGCACTGGGGCAGACACAAGGGGTCTGGACTCCAGTGTTTATTTTTATTGATGTATGACTTGTGCAGCATGTGAGGATTTTGTGGCTGGGTTCTGCAGAGCAGTAACTGGTACAGCAGGGAAGGAAAGAGGTGAGGCAGGAGCCTGCCCTGGGTACCAGTGCAGGTGGGGATCCTGGCTGGAGCCTCAGGGAATGGTTCCAGGGCAGGTGATGCTCCAAGCCCCAGAGCTGAGGGCACTGCCAGCCCTGTGCCCACACTGTGCCAGCCCTGTGCCCACACTGTGCCACCAGGCTCACACACACAGCAGCACTCCCATCTCAAGGAGCCTCTTCACATCCACACCTCCCCATTCTGGAAACATCTGCAGCCTGGGCCTTTCACAGGGTTTCATCTTTGGGGAAAGATCACAGATAAACACGAACAAGCTTTTAATTATAAGATACTGATTGTTGGTTTGCACAGCGATATTTATTCAGTAAATTGCTAATTAATGCAAAGAAAGCTCCATGTGACATCAAATATTTGCTTCCATTTACACTACAAAATTTTATTTTTCACAATGATGACAGTAAATGAGATTTGTGAGGACAGGAAGGATAAGGGAACAATCACTGAATTGTGTGGGTTGGAGAAGCCCTCTGGGAGGATCAAGTCCAGCACTAACCCAGTGCTGCCACAGCCACCACTGACCCACGTCCCCAAGTGCCACATCTGCATGTTTTTAAATCATTCCTGGGACAGTGCCCCCATCGCTGCCCTGGGCAGCCTTTGGTCAATATTCAGGAGTAAGAAATTGCTGTTAGAAGAGCCCTTTCCAAGAGCTGCATTCAACAGTGAGAAGACACACAATGTAGTCCCAAAGTGTGTGAGAAATCCAGTGTCAGGAGCACAGCCAGAAGTTACATGGGGTTACCTGACTTTGCTGAGGTGACCTGCAGCTGCCCTGTTGATCTGCAGTAATTTATAGTCATAATGAAAAAGCTGAATTTATGCCCTGATCATAGGAGAGAAATGCCACTACGTAAAACTGGAAGTAGCTTTTGCAGTATATAGCTAAATCTTTAATTTTTATAGCAGCTAAGAGAAAAATAAGCTTGCATAGAGTACACATGGCATAAAGTGACAGTAAATCCTGGCCCTGAGGAGAGCCCCAGCAAGGAGCTGCTGATTCCCCTGCAGGTGTTGGCAGAGGTGCCAGAGCTGAGGGCTCCTGACCTGAGCCGAGGGTGCAGCCCCTGGCTTCTGCTGCTTTCCCAAACTGGAATGAGGAGAAATGGGAGCCAGAGCCTGGCTGTGGGACCAGCCTGGCTGAGCAGGAGCCTCTGAGGCTCTGCAGAGTGTTTCTCTCTCCCTCGTGTAGAGCAAACTGCAAATGAAAATGGCCATTTTTAAACTAAGTCCAATTTAACTGTCAAAGGGAAATTAAACTTTTTCAGGGCTTTAGCTACGTTTTAAAGCAGAAATTATTCACTAAGTTCGGGTCTTCCTGACCAATGTCAATCCCTCTGACTCATCGGTAAATTCCCTATTTGTTGAAGGAATTAGCTAAATAAATTTCCAGGCCATCTGGCTGGCTACTCATCCCTGCTCCAGCCTGAGCCTGGCAGCAGGAAAGGATCCAACAGCTTCCAAGTGTTCAGAACTGGGGATTGGGCTGCAGTGACTCGCAAGGATTGTGCAAGATGTGAAACACTTAAAAATGAAACAAAAAACTTTCAGGTCCCAAAGGAGCAGCTGAGTGAGAGTGAAGAATTGGATGAGGAAAGGGAAAAATGGAAATTAATTCAAAACATGGTATATATTTCAAAGGTATTTGGATTATTTTCCTTTTTTCTTTTTTGCAGCTCTTCCTGGTTCTTGGCTATTGCAATAACAGCTGCCAGGCTCCAGCCCCAGTGCCATCCTCGGTGCCACCCTCGGTGCCACCCTGGTGCTGTCCCTGGTGCTGTCCCTGCCCTGCTGGGTGTGAACCAAACCAGTGCTGAGCTTTGGCTTCAGGGAAGCACTTTCCTAGGAAATTCAGGGAACACTTGGAATGCCTCTGTCTATTAAAGAGTGACATTTAGTGTTGTAGTTTGAAATATGTTTGAAGTACCACACAGCATAAAGGCCCTAAGGGGACCCATGAGCCAAATGAGATTTCCATGTCAGCACCAGTCACGACCTTTCCTTTACTGCATCTGCTTAAATACAGAAAACACGTTTTTGTTGTAAAGCCAAGTCAAAACAGGGATTCGGAGTAAAATAAAATATATACTTAGGGCTGCCCTCGGGGACCTTTTTAATGGTTTCATATAAACCAATACTCTGTTTACAGTAAGATATCTCTCAGCTGAGCACAGTGGCTCCAGGGTCAGCAGCAGGGTGGGCAGCAGGGTGGGCAGCTGTGCCCGGGGCTGGGCAGGGGCTGCAGGCAGTGCCCGCCCCGGGGGGACAGGATGGCTGGGATTGCACGGGGGCTCACGGAAAATCCCATTACCTGGTTCAGAGAGGCAGTCACCAGGCAAGGAGCAGTGTCAGGAGTGTGGCACAGCATGAAGGGCAGCCTCAGCACGGGCACCTGCCCAGCCTGTGCCAGCCTGTGCCAGCCTCTCTGGGGGAGCACAGCCCAGGGTGATGGCACACGGGCCTAAAATCTGACTTTTAAATTCATCCTGATGGCTTCTATCAGAACCTGGTGCTCAAACCCGCTTCCCTTTCCCCAGAAGTGTATTGGGGTGTTGGCAGGGAGCCTCAGCAGGGAGGCTGGGAGCTGTCTGAGCAAACAGCTACAGCTCCTTGGATTTAACCCTCTCAGAGCTGCCTGGAACAGCAGGGGATTTACAGTGATGGCACAGCCAAAAATGCCCTGTTTGGATGAGCCCCTCCTGCCAGTGATGCCTCCTGCCTAAATCCTGCCAATCCCTGTAATGCACCGATCACCAACCTCTCCCAGATATTCACAGCTGCTCTGAAACCAGCCAGGCAGAGGTGGGGATGCTGTGAAAGGTGATGAAGTTCAGTAAATGATGCATTTAGCTATACAGAGTTTATACATCATGAATGATTTATTCATTTATAAATACTCCAAACTTCACATGCATATTCTTCTGGTTGTTTAGTTTCTTGTAATTTATTGGTTCATAATTATTTAATATGCAAGTTATGTCATCCAGGAAGTTTAAAAAATATCTTTTCCACCTGCTTTGTTGACTGTGCTGGAAGAGCAGAAGGAGCAGAGGCTCCAGGCAGTCCTGGGTGTCTCTGGCTCCCCGTGGAAGGGCACAGCACAGGCCATGGGTTTTCCAAGTGCTCAGCAGAACACACCGGGGGCAGGAGTGGCTGTGGTGGGGTTCCTGTGTTTGCTTTTCCTGGTGCGTCTTTGCTTTATGTCTGCCTAAAAATGTCAGGAGAAACTCAGGATCACCTGGGCATGAGCCAGGCGGCAAAACCACCACAGCAAGTGGCCTGGGTAGGAGGGTGGGAGGGAGAAGGCTGAGCTCACCCCTGAGCCCCTGGGCAGGAGGGGACAGGGCTGAGCTCACCCCTGAGCCCCTGGGCAGGAGGGGACAGGGCTGAGCTCACACCTGAGCTCACCCCTGAGCCCCTGGGCAGGAGGATGAGGAGGACAGGGCTGAGCTCACCCCTGAGCCCCAGCCCCGTGCCCTCCCAGCCCTGCTGGGACAGGACTGTCCTGCCAGCACGGCTGAAGCCAAGGGGAAAGAACTGACACTGGCAATTCTTTCATGTACTGTTAGTGAACAGCCATCAGAAGACATTGACACTAACTGTGGGCCTTTTAAGAGTGTAATGTATTAGCAACTTGTCTCCTTGAAAGCTAATGACAAATGCCTTGTTTAAAAGGAAGATCAAAACATCAAGAAAAATTAGATTAAATGGTTATGAAACTCCCAGTGGAGGACGCATTTCTCAGAAGTATTCCCTGTTGAACCTTGGAAATCTGTAATTATTTCCCCTGCTTACTGCATTAGGGCTGGGAAGTGTTTGCATTGCTGCAGCACACAATGTTTGCACAGGGGTGCAGCACAGAGAGGCCTGGCCTGGGCACCTGGCGCTGGCAGGGGCTCCCTGTGCCAGGTGGCAGTGCCAGGGACACACAGGTGGGTGCCAGGGACACAGGGGCGGCTGGCAGGGACACAGGTGGGTGGCAGTGACACAAAGGTGGGTGGCAGGGACACACAGGTGGGTGGGTGGCAGGAACACAGGTGGGTGCCAGGGGCACAGGGGTGGGTGCCAGGGACACAGGTGGGTGGGTGGCAGTGACACAGGTGGGTGCCAGGGACACACAGGTGGGTGGCAGTGACACAGGTGGGTGCCAGGGACACAGGTGGGTGCCAGGGACACACAGGTGGGTGCCAGGGGCACAGGGGTGGCAGTGACACAGGTGGGTGCCAGGGGCACAGGTGGGTGGCAGCCACGTGTGGGGCAGGGCAGGAGCAGGCAGACACCGTGGCACGTTGGCACCAGTAGAGCCAGAAAAGGGTTTCCAGTAAATGCTGATTTGGAGATGGCACGGGCCCATTTGGCTGGCGCTGGCTGGGCTGCAGAGGTTCAGCCTGCTCACATGCAGGGCTGCCCAGATTTCTGGTGGCCGTGGTGGGTGAACCCACAGCAGCATGTTTAGCATCTTCTCTGGGCAGAAATGTGCTCAGGGCTGCCAAAGACTGTATTTCAAAGCAGGAAGAGCATGAGCAAAGTTTGTCAGAATTTACCCTATGCTAGAGCAAAGACAATTGAAGTGGTACATTCCAAATCTCACCCAAAGAATGGAATTTACATGTTTTTAATGAATTTCCCCATTAACATATGGACATCAGACCTCACTGGCAGTAGTGTGCAGTTACGAGTTCCTGAACAAACTGTGAAGGACTGACCATTCATCTTTCCAGTTACAAATTATTTTAATATCTAAGTAAATTAAAGTTTTCCCTCTAATTTTTGGTGCAATAAGATTGGTAGTTTTTTGCTGTGAGGAACTGCTGTGGCCGTGTATTTGAATACTGAGCTCCCGCAGAGCAGTTTGGTGCTGAAATGGGACGAGGGTCTGTCTCGTGGAGCACTGTTGCTCTGCTCTGGGATGGAGAGCTCTGCACTGGCTGCTGTGTTTGTAATCAAAGGCAGCTGAATTAGGCTCTTTCTCTCCCATTTCTATGTACCAATTTGAAGAGCTCAGATGAAAAGTGTTGCATTACACCAGCACCAATAAGTCACACTATCTGTGTTGTGACACACAGAATGTTATTAATTGTCAATCACAAACCACCAGGCTTGTCAAGATGTTCTCTTCTGAACAGGCTGCTTTAGACCTGAAGTGATTTTTAATCAAATGTTAATAACACAGCATCTGTCAGTGGACCATTGGCATCATACAATAATAAAAAGTTAACATATGACATGGCAAATTCTAATGTTTTCATTTTTACTTCTTTCCAATTATCTGTGGAATTTCTGCCAGAGTGAGAAGTGTGCTGACATTATTACATGCAAAACACACTGCTGAAAGATGAACATGTCTATTAAAGCCTGTGCTCCCCATCACGCCAGCTCCCCAAAGCCCCTTCCATCTCTGCTCCCAGGGCCTGCTGCCAGAGCCTGCTGTGCCCAGGGCAGGGCTCCCTGCCTGCCCTCTGCAAGCGTGGGCACCCAGGGGCTCCTGTCCCTGCCAGCCTGGGCACCCTGGCACATCCTGGCACATCCTGGCACATCCAGGGGCTCCAGGAGCTGCCTGCCCCTGCCAGCCTGGGCACCCTGGCACATCTAGGGGCTCCCTGCCTGCCCTCTGCAAGCGTGGGCACCCAGGGGCTCCTGTCCCTGTGAGCCTGGGCATCCTGGCACATCCCGGCACATCCAGGGGCTCTCTGCCTGTCACTGTGAGCCTGGGCATCCTGGCACATCCTGGCACATCCTGGGGCTCCAGGAGCTGCCTGCCCCTGCCAGCCTGGGCACCCTGGCACATCTAGGGGCTCCCTGCCTGCCCTCTGCAAGCGTGGGCACCCAGGGGCTCCTGTCCCTGCCAGCCTGGGCATCCTGGCACATCCTGGCACATCCAGGGGCTCCAGGAGCTGCCTGCCCCTGCCAGCCTGGGCACCCTGGCACATCCAGGGGCTCCTGTCCCTGCCAGCCTGGGCATCCTGGACCATCCAGGGCTGATGGGGGGTCAGGGGCAGCCTTTCCCCTGCCCCAGCACAGAGCGAGAGGGGCTGGGGCAGGAGAGCTCCATCTCCATTCCACACTCCCCTCTGGCAGCATGGCATCAGTGCCAGCTCCTGCCAGCCATGCCTGCCAAGGGCTGTGCCTGTCAGATATCCACAGAGCACCAGGGACTGCTGCCCTCAGTGCCCTCAGCCCAGCCCTGGCACCAGGCTGGGAGGGTGGGGGCACCGAGTGCCAGCCCATGGGACAGTGTGGCTGCACAGAGGTGTGGGGTGGAAATGCCCCGGCAGGGCTGGGCAGAGTGGGGATGGAGGTACCAGAGTGCAGGGCTGGGGGCCTGGCTGCCCACAGAGCCACCCAGCTGCCAGGGGGATGCCAAGGGGTGCCCGGGCTGGGCCAGCCCTGTCCTGGCCACAGCCACATCCTCGGGGCACGCAGAGTTACAGAAGCTTTGAAATCTTAACAAGAGAGCTCAGTGCAGCGGGAGCGTGATTGTTATTAATGGTTTGTGTTACAGGATAAGCGGTGCATAACAGATCTGCTGCAATATCAAGTATTCCATCAGAAATTCATCATTTTGAGGACTTTGTCAAAAGTAGGCTGTGTATGCAGTGTATACAAATCTGCGGGAGCATAAAGCGATATGGAAGTTCCAAGCACCTGTATATTTAAAATACACTCAATTTCCTTTCCTAAATGCATTGTTTTCACTTGAATACTTCATAGCATTCAATGGATTGCAGTTGCTTTGTCTATAGATTCAATTTGTGTCTCTGGACAGAGTTTGAATGGATTTATTATATTGAAATGCAATTTTGCAGACATAACCTTATATCTGACCCGTCATTACTTATAATGCTAAACTTTGATATGTTAATTCTGCCTTATGTTTTTATATATTTTACGACACTTGGCTTAAACATTTTTAATCTACATATTGGTTTATGTCCACCTAAATTATTGTTGCTTCCGGGGACAATGTGCACACAAGATCTGGCAATTCATTATGCTGGCCCCGCTTAAATGAATTTCAAAAATTTAATAAAGTTCTCCCCCTCCTCCCATTGTGTTCAAAAGCTCCAGCATAAACACCAGTCCAGTGTTATCAAATCACAGAAGGAGAATAAGGTTAACCTCGAACAGCCCGGCCATGCCGCAGACCCCGGGAAATGTCGCCTCTGATTAAGGATGCTCTCTAAAGCTCCGAGCGTCCCCTCGCTGGGAAGGCGGCGTGCCCGGGCAGGGAACTGATGGGCACGGGCTGGGAACTGATGGGCACGGGCTGGGAACCGATGGGCACGGGCTGGGAACTGATGGGCACGGGCAGGAAGGAGCCGATGGGCACGGGCAGGGAACCGATGGGCACGGGCAGGGAACCGATGGGCACGGGCAGGGAACTGATGGGCACGGGCAGGGAACCGATGGGCACGGGCTGGGAACCGATGGGCACGGGCAGGGAACCGATGGGCACGGGCTGGGAACTGATGGGCACGGGCTGGGAACTGATGGGCACGGGCAGGGAACCGATGGGCACGGGCTGGGAACCGATGGGCACGGGCAGGGAACTGATGGGCACGGGCTGGGAACTGATGGGCACGGGCAGGGAACCGATGGGCACGGGCTGGGAACCGATGGGCACAGGCAGGGAACCGATGGGCACGGGCTGGGAACCGATGGGCACGGGCAGGAAGGAGCCGATGTGCCCGGACGGCCCCGCGGCACCGGGGGCAGCCCGAGTGTCGCAGCCGCGATGCCGCCAGGGCTGGGCTGTCACCCAGGGCTGGGGCCGGCGGATGGGGAGGGACAGCGACACCAGCCCCCTGTGTGGCACCGCCGGTGTGGCAGTGCCGGGCCCAGGAGCCGGGATAGAGGATGCTGCTGCCGCTGCCGCTGCCGCTGCCGCTGCCGGGAGGAGCAGCCGCCCCTCGCCCCCTGCCCGCTCCCAGCCGGCACTTTTGGAATGGGACAGCGCCCGAGGCGGGCTCGGCACCGGCCCCGCTGCGGGGACAGAGCCCGGGAGCGCCCATCCCCATCCCCGGCTGTGCCCAGCCCCTGCCCAGCGTGTCCCTCCATCCCCGGCAGTGCCAGCCCCTGCCCAGCGTGTCCCTCCATCCCTTGGCCTTTTTCCTGCCACAATGTCATGAATTTTTCATCCTTGATGAACTTCAAAGTCTTTTAATGACTCTTCATGAAAAAACAGAGGGGCCAAAAGTTGAGCAAAGGGAGATGATTAAAGGACCTTATTAAAAGCAACCTTGTAGAATTCTCCACATGAAAGAGAGCGCCATTATGAGGGCTTATCCTTATAAATGACACTTCGCTTTTGCGAACATGCCGAAACCTGATTAGAGTGACAAGCACTGAGTGATACTGCAAACCTGTTAATAACATGAAAATTAGAAGAGGCTCATGCAAAGAAGGGAGATTAATTTAGCCCGAGTACATCTCGCGCAAATTGCAAAGTTGTGAATATGTTCTCAGATAATGAGCCTTCGCAGTCATCAGCTCACTTGTCATTTTCTGTAATTAATGTTAAGGAAGACTCCTTCCTGATGGTTCGTATTACTCATATACCAAGAAAATTTCTTCAGAGAAATAATTTACATTTATTATCATCGGTCTGTTTGTGTGGTTTATTTCGCTGCGGAGTAATTTATTGCAGCACCGTTTCACTTGCCTTGATTAGTCGCTCGTCAGCCTGAAATGTAATTTTTTTTTCCTGATGGCAACGTCTGAAAATTGACAGTGGTGCAATACTCTTTTTAATCTGAGAATGTGTTTTCTTAACTTGAATAAACTTTTGGGCTGGAAGTTGAATCTACTTCCCAAGTTGAATTACTGTTGAATTTCTGTTAGAAACTCAAAGGTTTTTTCTGTCTTAGGTCCTTGTGCTGCCTGCTGGACTCACCACTTCTGCTGTGGGTGCTTGGCTATGTGGATGTGCTATAGATAAAGTACTTTGCTCCAAGAACGAGCTTGTTATGGGTCTGAAGAAGTGCGTAATGTGCTCCTTACCTGGTCTCTCAGACTTTGCTTTGGATCTGAAGCCAACAAAAGCCTTCTCAAATCTTATAATTGTTTTCCCTGGATTTCAAATATAATTTTTATTTTGTGATGAACTTCTTATTTTTATCTTGCCTTAAGAATAAAAAGCAGTTCAGCTGTCTGACAGAGGCAGCAGTTACGTTTTGTATGTGTCCTCTTGACCTGCCTCGGCAGTTCCCCCTTTGGCAGCAGCCACTTCTGCATCTGAACAGTAAAACTGGGAACTCTGTTTCCTCCCAAACATTGCAAACACAGAAGCTGTTACAGTGAATTACTGACCTCTGAGCTGCAAATGAACCAAACGTTACTGATTAGCGTTTTTAGGCAGAGATAATGATTTTTTTTATTGGAGGCCTTCATTCCCAACAAGCTTCACGGAGCACTCTGTAGGCAGCGACTGCCTGTGCCAGTTAATGGTAATCCATATTTATAAAACTATAGTCCATCAAAGTGGGATGAATATTTTAAAAGCCATGGACAAATCAAATTGTCTTTGTCAAATTGCACGCTCTCCACATCAAATGTATTTTATGATTCTTCCTTGTACGTGAGCCAATGGGATCCCTGCACCAGCTGAAAGCTGCCTGCCTAATTTTTGCTTCTGTAAACAGACAAGTCTCTGCTGTTTTAAAGAACTCAATGAGCTGTGGAGATTGACATTTAAGCCATAAAATTGTACTTTATTTGATGAAGTTAACAAATAATGTATGAAGTAGATTTATTTGATGTCTCTGTGAGTAGTAGTAGTTGGTTCATCCTTATAGGAACAAATGGACTATTTTTGGAGGATTTGGGAGTTGTGGGCAGCACACTGGGGAGGGGGCCCTGGGTGCTGGCAGAGCTGTGCCAGGCAGTGCCACCACTGCCATGGGGAGGAGCAAACACAGACAGGTTTGTCTGACCCAGAGATGCTGGATCCCAAACAGGGGTCTGGCCCCACTCCTCAGCAGCAGTTCAGAGCTGTCCATTGTCTGTTGCCAGAGAAACACTCCAAGCAGGAGGACCATGCAGGGTGCTATGTGGGACTATTATCTGCCATTATGTTTTATAAATCCTACTAAATTGCAAACATTAAAAAACTTAGAAACATTGTGAGGAACATCTGTAAAGCAGTGCACTGTGCTGCCAGCAGGGTGCTGAGTGCCCACGTGGCTCTGTGGGATGGCATGTCCCCTCTGGCAGCACCAGGAGCAAAGAAAGGTCCTTGCGGGGTGCCAGCAGTGAGAGCTGGGCAGGCTGGTCCCCAGGCCCTGCCTCACTGTGCATCACAACAGCAACGCCAAGAGCAGCCACAAATCCCTCTGCAGACAGAGGTGAGAGCTGGGCCAGGGCAGCAAATCACGGAGGGAGCAGCGAGGTAAAGCAGGAGCGCACGAGGGGCAACTCGGTGATGAGATCCTGCAAGTGATCCTATTGGAAATGTCAGCCCAGGAAATAAAATGCTGGCATCCAGGCAGGCCTCACCTCTTCTGTCTGAATTTAACAGCAAAAAGTTTTGCCACATCTATCTTGTGATGTCAGAGAGACAGGCTGATAGTGCGGAGACAGCTGAGACAGCATGAGGGTTAGCAGACAAATAAATTTGAGAATCATCTGCATAGAAATGGAAAGCTACTCCACGCTGATGAATAATATAACCCAGTGGCAGCATATAAACACAAAATAACAACGGGCCCAATATAGAGCCCTGGGGAACCTTGGAAACAACTTCACTAATGGAAGATGAAAAATCACCCATCGAAACAAAATGCTGTCTATTTGATAAATAAGATTTGAACCGACTGAGAGCAGCATCAGATAAGCCAAGCAAGCTGCTCACATGAGGATCCGAGGGGATACCTTGAGCAGCAGCATCAAGTCACAAAGACCTGACAGTGTGAGAGCAGATCCCAAATCAGGGCTAAAATATGAGTCTTTTGGGGTCCATCTCGTTGGACCAGGCTGTCCCAGCTGGGCTTGGCTGCCTCACTGAGCCAGCCTTGCCAGGCTGCCTAACGGGGCCTGGTGTGGGTTGCACCAGCAGCAGCCCCAGCACCAGGAGCCAGAGCCCCTCTGCCCAGGTGGGCATGGGGATGTCCCTGCTGCTCCCGGTGACCATGGAGCCCTGCTGGACTGCCAGCATCGGGAGTGGCAGAGGGACAGTGTCCCGAGGAGCCCTGGAGCAGCCAGCCCTCCCTGCCCAAGCACAGCCCCTGTGCCCTGGGTGCCTCTGCCTCCCAACAGCCTGGCCATTCCGTGGTGGTACACGTGAAAACGCGGTGCTGATCAGGAGTCTCTCTTTGCTCATTTGTCTTTGGAATTTGCAATTGCTCTCTCCAATTTTGTGTCAGCACAAAGAAGTACGGAACACAGGTGGGAGCCCTCGAACTGCAAAAGCAGCGAGCGCAATGCTCTGGGAAGGCTTTGCAGGCACGCTGTGAGCAGCGAGGCAGAGGATGTCACCGCATGGCAGAGGATGTCACTGCGTGCCTGCAGCATTCTGGGGAACCACAGAAGAGGATGAGTCACCCTGAGCTCCCACGTTCCTGCTGCTGGGGAGGCTCTGGCAGCTCTCAGCTCCCCGGTGCTGCCCCACCTCTGCTCCAGCCCTGTCCAGTCCATGCCTGTCACGACTTTGGGGTTGCTTTTAGTGTTTGCTGTAAAAAATGAGAGTTGCAAATTTAAGGAAGAAAAGAAGTGTCTGAATGAATCCAGCCCTTGGGTCCTCTGCTGCATCCTCAGCCCAGAGAGGTGGACTGTGTAAAAACGTGTATATTGTTTGGAAATATATTAATAATTCTGTCATCTGCACTAACATTGGCCATTGGTTTTTAGCAAATTGACACCTTCTTAGCTGAAAGAAATCTTTATTAGTTTTCATTTTGATGGCTTTTCCTGGAATAACTATAAATTATGTTTATTTCACATAATTCCTCCTGTCAGTAGTTATAAATAACTGTTTCATATGGAGATTGTGATTCTGGCCCGTCTGTCTGTGTACCTTGAACCCAGCATGGCAGCAGCGAGGGGCAATGGAATGCCCAAGTTTCCATTGATGCACCTCTCTAATTTAAAGAGTCCCTAAAAATGTATTTGCCTCAGCCATCCTATCTTGGCTTTTACCAGTTTAAGTACCAACAGCTCTATTGTACCAGCCCTTTATACAGCATTTTTCACGCAGTGTATCTCCCAGCACTTTACAGGGCAATTAATTACCTGATACAGGAGAGTGACGGCTGCAGGCGGTGCCGGCCATTGTGCAGCAGCAGCAGCAGTGGAATTAACAGCAGCAGTGGCATTAACAGCAGCAGCAGCAGCAGCAGTGGCATTAACAGCAGCAGCAGCAGCAGCACCACCACCAGCAGCATTAACAGCAGCAGCAGCAGCAGCAGCAGCAGCAGCAGCAGCATTAACAGCAGCAGCAGCAGCAGCAGTGGCATTAACAGCAGCAGCAGCAGCAGCAGCAGCATTAACAGCAGCAGTGGCAGCAGCATTTCCCTTCTGCAAATTGGGTCCCCCCAGCTCTTTTCAGTGTCCTCTTTGCAACCCCAATGCACAGAGGGCCCCCAGTCAATATCAGCATCACTCACATTTTAAAACATTGGAGGAGTTTCTTGTGATTTTTGTCCATATGTTTTCATTACAGTTGACTGGATAATTCATAACAAATTGTTTAGACAACACAATTCATCTGGTTTCTTCCCCCACCACATCTCCTGTCTACCAGTCAGCAATGTGATCCTTCATTCTTTTTTTTTTTTTAAACTCCTGGATTTATCCAGAAAATCATTCTCTCTGAACCAAAACTGTCATGGTCCTGATGATCAAGACAAAGGCTAAACTCTCTTTTATTTACTAGCTGACTAGTTGTTAGAGGTGGACTTGCTTTTGGGCACATCCTGACCCAATGAACAGACTGTCTCTGAAGCTTTGTCAGCAGCACTGCTTGGTCTTTCAGACCTCTCCCTTCAGGCTTCACTTTTTAGGACTAAAAATGGCATTTTTGCAAAACAATACACTATTCAAAATTTAATTTCAGTAAGTATTTTGTTATTTAAGGTTGCAAGGAAGGAAGGAAGGAGCAAGCTGGTGTGACCGGGGTCTTTAGCAGAGCAATGCTGAGCTCCCACATTTGAATTGGCCACTGACAGCTGAGTCTGTGGGCTCAGCAAGCAGCAGCTTTTCCAGTGTCCTGATCCCTCTCCGAAGCACCAGCTGTTGTTTCATCTATCTTTGTGGCCAGCAATCTGCTCCATGGATTGATAGATACCATCGTTCCAAAAATAGCAGCAGCAGATTTCAGCGTGCCCATGGAAGGAGGATGGTGAAGGAATGGCAGTGCCCACCTGGCTGCCAGGCAGGCGGCCAGGCCTGGCACCCAGAGCACAGCCACTCAGTGACCCCAGTGCAGAGGGGCCCGGGGCTGCCTTACCTGCTGGGAGCTCTCTGGAGCACTTGTGGGACGCAGAACTGCCCCCTGCCCTGGAGCTGCCCAGCCCTGCCGCCATTGTCACTGCTGTCACCGCTGCCACCGCTGTCACCGCTGCCACCGGTGTGGCTGCGCTCTCAGGGCTGGTGCTGCAGCAGAAAGCAGAGGTGGAAATGGCTCCAGAGGCTGGGAAGCTGGCACTGTTGGGCTTGTGTTCCCTGGCATGTGCACCAGCCTGGCTTCTCACAACCATTGGAACAGAGGCAAAGGTGCGAGGAATGCTCCCAAGGTGGGTCTGGGGACCTGCTGTCCCTCACCTGTGGCACGGTACCCACTCCCACGTGTCCCCAGGGTGGATGGGCTGCTCAGCAGCTGGCACAGCCCTGCCAGAGGAGCCCAGGCCTGCTGTGCTCAGGCCATGCTGGCACTCAGCACCACGTCCCACCATGGTGCCATGGTCTTCCCGTTGGAATGGTGTCCCTGACTGATCCGCGTGGAGAGCACGGGTGGAAATCTGCAGCGGGTGGAAAACAAAGGGATCCTGCACTGGGAGCCATATGGATCACACGTATATCTGATACACAATAAACAACACATCTTTCAGTCTGGGTCTGTTTGAAACCTTCCGACATATGTTCTGCTAACAGTTTAACAAATTGATTGCTAATGTTATCCTGCTTGGAAATCTGGCAGAATGTGCAGGAGGGGAAAAAACCAAAACAAAAGCATTCCTACCTCAACAGAAATTCACAAGAAAAGCTATTAGAAAAGGCTTCAGGATGCCTGACAGGAGAGAATTTCATGCCAATTTGTGTGCTCGTTGGAAAAATCATTTATTAAAAAGAAGATATACCTTCATGTTAGTGAGATGAGGGTGTAAAACTGAGCTGGGTCTCCCACTGCTTCAGCTCTATAACTCAAGTTATATTCATCAGAGGCATATATTTAAATCATAGCTTACTTTGCTTTGTGTTCTGAAATTTATTAGCCTACTACTTAAATGTTTTATTCATTAGGCCATGTAAATAATGCATGGTTGTTTCCATGGCAATTTAACCCCTTCTCTCCCGGCCGCCTGCAGATCCCTGTCTTGTTCTCTGCTTAATTGCCGCCATCGGATTTGCCATTTTCTCCATGTTGAGGCCGTGGCCATTTTTCTCCTTTTTGTGGCAAATTCATTAGGAGGAAACTTTTCCACTGACAAATAAGATGTGTTCAGGCATGAAGAGGAAGGGGAAGGCACTGCTTGCAGGTCATTCAGCAGAATTTGGGCATAGCAAATGATGCCAGATTCTGCTCTTCACAGACCCACATGAGGAGGGAGAGCTTAAAGTGCCTTGTTCCTGTGTCCTTTGGCTTTCATTGCTCTGTAACCTGCTCATTGCTGTAGCCTGTCCTCTGGAACCTCTTACACTAAGCAGGGCATCCTCTGTGCTTTGCAGTGATAAAGCTCCCTGCAGTTGTCTCTGGAGTGGTGCACTTGCAGTTACACAGAGCTCTTTATAGGCAGCAGTAACAGGCTGGGATAATTTACACTGGCAGCAGCCTTGGAGCCCGTTCTTCCCCTTGCCTCTGCCCCCTCCTAACCAGGCTGTCCCCATGAAGTCCTTCCTGAGGCAGGAGATGCAGCATCCATCCCTGCATCCCTGCCAGCCCCAGGCACAGCAGGTACACTGTGGGCAGTGCTGCACCCCACAGCCTTGCTCAAGGGGTGTCACCCGCCTACCAGCCCCCGGAGAAGCCCCTGTGGCTGCCCAGCCCTGCAGCCTTTTGTCTGAGCCACATCCTGCAGTGGCCAAGCAAACAGGTTTGTGAGCAAATCAGAAGCAGGAGCAGAATTCAAACTCATCCACGTCACTGGGCATAGTCTGATAGCAGAGAGGTGCAGCTCAGTAGAGACAAGCACAGAGGGGTTCTATGTGGGAGAGGAAACAGCACACACACTGCAGAGTAGGGATTACTGCTAGAGTAAGCAGAAGCTGGGGAGGATCAGGGTCTGCAATAACCATGGCACCTGTCAGGAAGGTGATGCTCTGATAAAACGCAGGAAAAACGTATCCCACATTTGTAGCCTGAGAGAAAATTCAACTTTGGTCTTTCCAGGGACATCCTCAGCTTTCCCTTTTAAGTGAACAGAAAATGGGAAAGAATCCAGAGGCAGGTTCAGAAAATGCAGTGCATGATAATGGAAGCTGGTGGGGCTGGAATTACTTAGTGTGAGAGCACTTAGAGCAGAGGAGCTCTGGCCATTAAAGTCTTTGAGGACACAAAAGTTTGGGACAAAAAGGATGGCTGTCTTTTTTTTTTTCCCCTTGAATAATACAGAAATATTGTACTGTCCTTGCAGGAAGGAAAGCCAAGGTAAGATAAAGCAGCAACTCCCAAACCCAAAATCCTCTAGATTATAACTTGTTCCCAAAGCATTATAATGTAGAGGAAATACAGGCTGTGGAAGGCCGCTGAGGTAGAGAAATATCTACAAGGAGTCTGTGATCTTGCCTCACTGCAGACAAACAGATTAAATGGGGTCTGTCCCATGCCTACATGTCTGTAACTCTTTGTATAAAAATGCCAATGAATGCCCCAGCTCAGGGGACAGCTCCTTCATGTCCTACAACATGAGAGTGCAGGAAACAGAGGCCTTTCAGGCTGGCAGCTCAGCCAGGGAGCACAGGACAACCATGGGCAACTCTGGCATCATGCTGGAGCTACAGCAGGAACAGGATTCAGTCCCATTGTTTCAGATCAGGTTTATTTTCAAAATGTAACACTTCTACAAGAATCTTCTCCATATGAAATACAGCAGGAACCAGGTAGAGGTTAGGAGAGAGAAATCATTGAGCTCCACAGGTCTGAATAGCCGAGATCAATCACCCTGAGCCATGGAGATGAGATTTGGGACAACATATCCGTACGGGCCTTTGGAGGCCTGTAGATCTGCCCAGCCGTGCTCTCGTCCATGATGGATGGCAGAGGAGATCCGCTTTTCCTCAGAATTGGCTTTGACTTAATTCACTCTCGGCATGGAAGGAGGAAAACAAAGGATGAACAATCAGATTTCCCATTTAGCACCTGGCTGCTCCATGGCCGAGCTCAGCAGGCTCTGCGTTCGTGGTGCCGGCAGTGCTGCGAGGAGGGTGAGGCCTGTGGGACCTGCACCCAGCGGGCTCTGCCAGCCCAGCCCTGCCTGCCCAGCCCTGCATGGCCTCCTCACCGCCTCCCCCGAGGCCCCAGGAGGAGCCCTCCCTCTTCCCCATGGTTTCCTCTCTCGATGCCTTCGGGAGGAGCCGGCAATTGCCACCCCTTGCCGGGCTCACAGCGGTTCCCAGGCTGCGGGCTCCCTGCCCCAGAGCTCGCTTTCTTCTAGCACAGTCTCCCCAAAACCTCCTCCCTCTCTATCTCTGCTTCCCTCCAAATGCTGCTAACTTGTGCTGCTCTTCTCCAAGCCTCCTCCCAGCATCAGCAAGGTGCTGCCGTGCCTCGGTGCAGGGACGCTGGTGCCAGGGGTGAGTGTCGGGAGGTCCCTCGGTGTCCTCTCCGTGGGATGCTGGGCTGTCACTACACCGAGAGGGAGGCGAGCTGTGTGTCATCACAAACCCGGCGAGTTCATTGATCTTCCTGAGGACATCAATCTGTCTTTCTAATACCACAATCAGGTGTCTTGCAGAACAATTTGCTGAGTGACAACAGTCACAAGAAGGTGTTCACTTCCCTCCGGCTCCAGCAGCCAGAAATGCCCTCAGGGCTCAGGACCCTCCTGCTCAGAGAGCAAAGGTTTAACACTGGGGGACTTAAACACTGCTTCTGTTGTGTGTCGAATGGATTCTGACAGGCAGCACCAGCGGAGAGGAGGCACTGTGACAATAGCCAGTGTCACCTGTGAGAGCGTGAGGGCCCTGCTGCCACGCGTGCACGCGCTGGCCGTGTCCCATGCGTGTCCCATGCACGAGCACTTGCACGTGCTGGCCCGCTGCCAGGCCTCCACAGAACGTGCTAGGCTAAATACAGCTCAGGAGAAGTGCCAGCCGAGTTTATTATACTGCCACGTCTGCTCCTGCAGTCTGTCATTTACATCTTCCCCACCATTCTCCGTAGCAGTAAGCATGCATTAAATTTGCAGGACACAACAAACCCAGCGATGCCAGGCTGCCGAGGCTGCTATTAGCCAGAGAGCTCCAGCAGCACACAGAGTAATTCATGGCATTCAAATGGATGTATTTTATTAACGAGGCCGTGCTGATTGCCCGTTAAGTAGCTCTATGTTAATAGCCCACTGCAGATGCCCTTCTTGGGGCCATGCTGCACTTCCACAGCTGCTCCGTCAAGCTCGAGCACCCCAAGTCACCATGTCCCTGTTCTCACAGTGCCTTGGGACCCGAGCCACCACCTCTCCCCTCCCACACATGCCTTAGGACCCCTGTGGTTCTCCCCAGGCCATGGGCTGAGCCTTGGCACCCCTAGGTCTGTCGGGGAACCGAGATTTGTTTCCTCACTGTGCAGTGCTGGGCACCATGGAATCACTGCTGTAGGGCCTGTTCAGTGCTCCTCAAGGGACCTGGAGCCCAGGGACTCCTGCGCTTGCTCTGGAAGGAGAGAGCAGTGTCTGTGTCACTGTGTCACTCCAGCAGTGCCATCCTGTGCTGCAGCACGGTCCCCAGCCAGGCCATGCCCCTCGCTGGGGAGGTTGGAGCAGGATTCCCACCTTCTCCATCATGCCCAAGTCAGGCTGAGGCAGGTTTTCATCTACAGGCAAGTACCCTGGGGAGCAACTCACTGCTGAACAGTTCTTACAGGGATTTGAAAAACAAGCAGCCACGTGAAGGGTTAACAGTTTATTATATTTTTTTCTGAGTGATTTTATCACTGTCGTTAGAACATTCATTGAACTAAGTGAGAAATCCATCAAGACGTGACAGCAATGTGCAGACTAATGGCTGTTAGATGGTAATAATTTTTAATATGATTTTTATTTCACTTAATTTCATATGTGCTTGACAAAAGGTCCCGTGTCACTAGGGAGCTGTGTGAAACTGGGAATACGCTGATGTGAAGCTCTATTAAACCAAGTGTTTGAAGTATTTTTAAGTCCCAACTTCAGAATTCCAGAGAAAACTCCAGCATTTTAAACCTTTTTTGGCAAGAAGTCAATGAGACAGCAGGAAAAGACTGCGTGCCAGCTCCACAGGGCGGATCAGCCGTATGCATGCGCTGTGTGCTCCTCAGCTCAGGCTCGTTTCTTCAGGGCTACTTCAAATGCCCAGTGCAAAGCCCTGCTGTGCTTGAGTGTCTCCCCTGCCTGGACATCAGCATGCTTTGTCTGGGGCTGGGAGGGGTGGCACAGGCCAGCCCCAGGAAGGAAGGAAGGATCCCCAAACCCTGGAGGCAGCTCGGCCCATGATCACCTTGGGCCTTCTCTTGCTGCAGCAAGTTGTAGAACAGGTTTGTAAAGAAATATGTGATTGACTGCTGACAGGCACCACTGCAAACTAACCATTAATATTAATTCCAATAAATCCTGTCAATAGAAATAATAGAAATAGAAATAAATATAGAAATAGAAATAGCCGTTCCTGAAGTGTCATCCCCTACATGTGCAGTTGAGATCCAACCCCAGTCTCCCCCAGCCATAACCCCAAGAGCAGAAGCACAGCTTCTGTCTCATGTCTCCATGGGTCTTTACCAGCTCCATCTCAAAGGTCAGGAATTTGAAGTAAACACTGATGTCCTTATCTAGACAAAGTGTTTTGTTGTCTAGTGAATACAGAGCTGGACTTTTCTTTTAATACTGCCACATAGTAAAATCAGAATGTCCTTGGGCAGCTGATGGCAAAGCCACAGCCACCTCTGGAAGAGGGAAGGTGGGATGAAGAGCTTTCTAATGCACATCAATGAATTTTCCCTTACCTGCAGCTTGGCAAGGCTCTTCACCAAGAGGAAACCTCAGAGAAGGCCCTGGTGCAGACGGGAAAGAGCAAAATCAAAGGTTGTTGGGGCACAGATGGTGTCAGCACCAGAAAAAAATGCAAACACTTAGTTTTCATATAAATATATTTTTGAAAAACTGATTTGTGAAGGACTGGACCCCTCCTCCAAGTATCTGAGCATTGAATCCTCAAAGGTTTTACATCACTTCACTGTGGTCCCTTGTTTTAGCCTCTCTCTCAAGGGTGAGGTGTGCCCTGGTGTGCCAGCGGTGCCTCTCAGTGCAGCTTTGGGAGGCCCTGGGGCACAGTGCCCACAGCCACTGGGGCTGCAGGGCAGCTCCACAGGGACCACGCTGCTGGGCAGCCCCACACAGCCCTGAGAGGGACAGGCCTGGTGGGGCAGAGCTCCACAAGATCCCAATTCATCTGCTTTCCTCGACAGAATCTTGCTGCAAATTTAGCAAATCCTCTCATCCATCATCTTAATCCTGGACTGGGATTCCAAACAGGGAGCCCAGACCCGGGGAGGCTTTCCCCCAGAGATGATGCTATAATTAATGGTGGAAGACCTGTGAGCACCTCACACGAGAGCAGAGCCTTTCAGTATTAATTGCAAGGGCTCAGAAACGTTGCTGTGCCTTTAACACAGAAGAAGGGTGATGTGTGCATGTGCACGCGTGCTTAAGTATATAATATATAATATTTGTAGTAAGAGTCAAGTATGGAAGCTATACATTCCCCTGATAAATGGGAGGCTTAATAGAAAAGCCTGAGATAGAGAGATTTTACACAATCTGACACTGGTTTAAGGAAGCAATATCAACCATTGTTTAATGTAATAAAAAGCCAGAGGTGTAAGAAATGATGGTAATTCTATTGTAACTGAACTCGAAGATCCCTGTCAAATATGAGTGTGAATGTGGCAGTTATTTTAGGTATGTTTGTAATCTTTGCAGGCGTTTTGTCAAGGAGGCACTGTGATATTAGTAAGAGTGCACAAAGGCTCGGCAATGGTGTCATGCACAATTAATGTCCCCAGGTAGCAACTCCATTAGTCTTATGAAGTGAGCTCACAAATGGGAATACTAATGGGGACGCGCCTTGGGGCATTTGCTGAGCTCACTGCGAGTTTATTTCATACCCTTTATGCTCAACACCAAATTTACCTAGCCTGGATTTAAAACGTGTCTCATTACACAGGCAGCATCCTTTTACTTCAGTGCTTCCCTTTTAACATGCAAGATTTGCAATTCTAATCATATCAAACCCTGACTACTCTTGCTAAAAGGGAAAAAAGGGGATAAATAAATGGAAAAAACAATCTTACAATAAAGACTGTCTGGGGTTTTAATCTTCCCTGACAGGTTTTTTCCCTATGTACATACAGTAGGGCATGTGTTCCTGTTCAGGGGCTCGGAGCCGCAGGTGGCACAGCCGGGGGTGCCAGGCTGGGGTGCAGGGTGGGGACCCATGGCCAGGTGCAGGTGGCACAGGCTGGGAGGGTGAGAGGCAGCCCTGCACTGCCCCAGCCCTAGCCCTGTGCTGCTGCATCCAGGGAGGGTCAGGGACAGCCCTGCAGTGCCCCAGAGGGTCAGGGACAGCCCTGCAGTGCCCCAGCCCTGTGCTGCTGCAGCCAGGGAGGGTCAGGGACAGCCCTGCAGTGCCCCAGAGGGTCAGGGACAGCCCTGCAGTGCCCCAGCCCTGTGCTGCTGCATCCAGGGAGGGTCAGGGACAGCCCTGCAGTGCCCCAGCCCTGTGCTGCTGCAGCCAGGGAGGGTCAGGGACAGCCCTGCAGTGCCCCAGAGGGTCAGGGACAGCCCTGCAGTGCCCCAGCCCTGTGCTGCTGCAGCCAGGGAGGGTCAGGGACAGCCCTGCACCGCCCCAGCCCTGTGCTGCTGCAGCCAGAGCAGGAACCAGCAGCTCTGGTGAGCAGGGCCATGCAGGTGGCCAGAGGGACATGGGAGGTGTCTGGGCAGCCCCACCTGGGGGCGAGGTCATTGTCCCCCCCAAGAGCCAGGGGGCACAGGAGCAGTCCCCATTACCTGAGTGGGCGCTGTGGTTTCTGTCTTGCTCACTCCTCTCCTGAGAGCTTGCAAGGAGTGATACCCAGGCAGTGAAGTGCTCTCACTGCCTACCTGCAGAAACAGAAACAGAACAGCTCATTTATTTCAAAGCAAGCAAAGCTCCACGGCAGAGAAGCCTTCTGGGAAATAATCTGGGGGAACATCAGAATGGCAGGAGCACCACCCTGCCCCTCTCCCATCTCGCTCCCCATTTCTCTCCTTGGCCTGGTCCACTCAGGGGCACCCCAGCTATCCCCATCCCTCTGGGCACAGCCTGGCTGGCAGCACCCTCGTGGGAAGGGGCACCTCCTGCCCTGGCAGCAAAGCTGTCACGTCACCAAGACACTGTTCAAGTGTCACAAGGCTCATGGAACAGCAAGCCCAGGAAGGGCTGGGACATGGAGCAAGCTGTGGCAGTGCAGCAGCCTCTGCCCCAACACTGTCACTGTTTGGAGAGCCAGCTCTGCTGGCCCAGCTGGGGAAACGGGTCCCAGCCCCAGATCCCGATCCCTGAGCAGTGAGCCAGCAGGGCAGCCGTGGCCGTGCCCCTGGCCATGGTGCCCCCACAGCTGGACGGCCCAGCCCACAGCTGGGCTGCAGGAACAGTGCCTCATGCTGCCTCTCCCAGCACCAAAATGCCAGATGAGCCCCAGACAGATTTATTTTCAAACCCTGACTCAATCACAGCATTGGATTTGTAATCACAGGCTCCAATTTTAGTGGAATAAATATACTAACAAAACTAATAGTTTGTTAGCTGCAAGGTAGGGACAATCAAAATGTCTGTGGTGAAATACAAGGCTCCTCAGGAGAAACCCCTACATGATAAAGACATTTGGAGTTTTATTTTTTTAAATAAATATATAGTGAGGTGTCAAGCTGTTCCCAGTGCCTGCCACTCGCTCACACTGCGTGTGCTGTGCCCCCTTTGGGGAGGGGGTGTTGGGAAAGTTCACCGGTGTGTAACTGTCTCCAGCCACAGCATGAGCTGCACCGGAGAGGACATAAACCAAAATGACTCTCAGGAACCCAGAGGAGAAGCAGGAACTGTTTGGTGGAGAATTATAGCTATGGGTGAAATTAGATGTACTCAGAGCCCCAAGGCTGAGAGAAATAAAAAGCATTTTAAATGGAGTGTAGAATTCATATTCCTCAGTCACTTCCAATAAATAAATCCTTGACAATTTTTTCTGTAAACAGTGGTTACACTTTGCTCTATTGTCTCCACATTGCATATTCCAGATGGGACTGGGGGCTCTGCACCCCAGCCAGGACGTGCTCACCCACCCCTGCCCAGGGAGCATCACTGAGAGCTGGTGGCTGCACACTGAGCCTGGCAGGATCTGGTTGTGTCATCAGGGCCCCCTCCTGCCACAAGCCACATTTTGAGTGCCTCCTAAAACCTGAATTCTTGTGCCCTCTCCTTTTCCTTCTAAAGCCATGGGGCCAAGCCCATGTGGAGCCCCTGCACGCCTTGGAGCAGGTCCCTGATGGGGCATCCCTGCAGGCAGCAGGACAATGCCCACCCCAGTGCTGGCTGTGAAGCAGCACGCACTGCCAGGGCCTTCCCTGGCCGTTCAAATTTCCATTTCATGAGCAAATGAAGCATTTTATACTTTACGACTTCCCTGCAATGGCAGTCATCCCATTCCACCTGTCTGGGACAGGAGATGATGGAAGAAGAACACGAGTGCCGGGCTGTTGGCAGCCGGAGCTGAGTACAGGGGAGGACACGTTCACATACACTGCAATTGCATCTTTTATTAACAACACTGAAGTAATAACTCTAGGGCAGCAACAACAGCCTCCTCCTTGTGGGACTGTGGAAACAGCACACAGGCTGGGCACTCTGATTGCAGGGTGGGGAATGCCCAAAGGTGCTTCAGGTGCTGCTGAGCCCCCACGCCTGCCATGCCAGCGAGATGCAGGGGCACTGCCAGAGCCCACGGGCAGCCCCTGGTGCTCCTCAGGCGGGGGCTGGCAGGGTGCCTGTGGCACCCAGGGGACACACACTGCCACTGCCCAGCCAGTCTGTGTGTGAGAGGGGGCTGCCCTCCTGGCAGAACGGGCCCTGGCCTCTCCAGAGCCCTTCAGCACAGGGCGAGGGCAGCAGGGTGGGCTCACTCACGGGAACTCTGCTCTGGGGTCAGGGAGTTATCCCTTCAATCTGTCATCCCTCAGACAACAAGGCCTGGAGAGCCCCTGTGCGAGGCAGGGCTCTGTGCTGGGCACTCCTCACTGCTTCTGGGGAAAGCTGTGGCATGGCAGCTCCAACAAACCTGCAGCAATGCATGGAACGCTTTTCTGCTGGAGGAGGCAGCCTTGCCAATCTGAAATCCTTTGTGAGAGAAGGCAAATCCAATCACAGTAGGGATTTAAAGCCAAAATGCATCAATCCAATTGGTCTTTGTTTGGAGCAGTTGGGCAGCACTTTTACCAGATTGAGAATAATTGGTCTAAACAGCTGAGTAATTTCAACGTGGTTCAGCATTTCGTTCTGCAGAGAACTTTGATATTTCTTTTTATTTGAAATGTTGGGTGGATTCAACTTTATTTTGAGGGTTTCTTGTACAAATGGCTCCCAGAAGCATCTGCAGAGCTTTAAATCCCTCAAATAGGTTGGACAGCTGTCAGTCTGGAGCAATCCCTCTGACTCTCCCCTTTCAGGAGCTTTTTCCACAAAATTGTTCACCATCCCCTGGGGTTCAGGAAGCAGGAGAGACATGAAGAGCTTTTGTCTTCTGCTATGGAATCTCCATTTGGGAAACCCAAAGGAGCTCTGCCCATGGAGCAGTAGGGAATATCCACTTTGTCCATGTAACATCATTCCTTGACACTGAAGCCTTCATTTAGGCTGATGTGGTGCCAGCAAATTTACTAAACTTTTTGTAACTAGCAAGTTATTGAGTGTCACTTTAGTACAGTGTGTGTGGAAAACGCGTGGAAGGTGCCAAGAATGCTGCATAGTCTTTAACTATTACATTAAGCATCTGCTGCTGCCATTTATGGATCAGATAGCATTTTACTCTTGAGATATTTGATTTTATTACCTTCTAGGGAGAGAGCCAAACAAGTGTTCTTATTGATTTGCACATTAAATATATTAGTAATAAAACAACATCTCTGTAAACCAATTGTAAAATCAATATTAATTGGTACCAAAATATCACAAGTAGTTGAATTACAATTAAAGAGGGTAGTTTCAAAGTCTCCTCCCAACTCAAAGGTGGTGCATCCAAATGAGAGAGTGACACCAAATCTGAGTAGAACAACAGTGTTAGAACAATTAACATCTGTTCCAAGTAAAACATGAAGGAGCCCTCAGATGTGTTTGAGGATAGCAAGGGTCATGGAGATTGAGTTCATGGAGAGCAGCTCACTTGGGCTGTGTGGGCACACATTCAGCTGATTAAATCTTGTGGGAACAGATTCAAACCTTGCTTCTGGCTTTGTGTGCAGGACTGTGCTGGGATCTGTAAGGCCAGGCTGGGCAGAGCTGTGGGGCTGTGAGTCTGATCCAGGGTCCCAGAGGCCCATGCAGAGCTGAAAGAGCAGGAGTGGTGGAAGCAAAGAGCTGCTCAGAGAGAGCAGGGCCTGAGGAATGCCCTCAGCACCCGGTGGTGAAACCCTCACATGGGAGAATCAGATCCAGGCCATGTCCTGGGAGCCAGGGCCCTCCTTGTCCACCTGGGACACGCATGAGAGCTCTGGGGCACCAGTGCAGCTGCTGGGCTGTGCCTGCCCTGGGAGAGGGCAGAGGAACACCTGCCCTGGGTGCCAGAGGCACTTGATTGCAGCACGCCGTGATCTCGGCAGTCAGTTGGCCTTGCTGGAGCTCC